>NW_028169930.1:460000-468360 GCF_963971535.1 Notolepis coatsorum
GAGTGTTTAACACAGGGCAACACAATCCAACCGCCCGTTAGAAACTATAAAGGGAGGAGTCCACTCATATTTGCCATCATTAAGACCATTTGGGGTGGAGAGGGAGATTTTGGAGGGGTCTGATCCCAGGCCAGCAGGGAGACAGAGTAGAGGAGACACAGGAGAGAAGGTTCTGGTGGGGTCTGATCCCAGGCCAGCAGGGAGACAGAGTGGAGGAGACACAGGAGAGAAGGTGTAGAGGCAGAAACCGACTTGGTGGATTTATATATTATTATTATATATATATTATATTATATATTAGAACCATGCACTGTTTAGACTGTCTTAACCCTTAGACTGTCTTATTTATGTTTGGACACTAGAGGGCTCACCACCCATTCAGCCCACCTCTATAAATATCCTAGCTAATCACTGTGATCTTGTGCACCTGCTGAGGATTTACCTTCAATCACTGTTTCACTGTTGGAACTGACCACGGAGCAATTGACGACTGTTCTGTTTAACCCTTCATTTACTATCATTTACCTTTGGACAACAATAAACCCTGTAAACCGAACCAGCGGCAACTTTGGACATTCAATTCATTCAACATCACAACTTTGGTACAGCGTGAAAAGGCACATTAGCGGGTGCATCGTGGACGACTGTCAGCACACCCAGGAATGACAGTCGGCCACTACAGAAGGTTCTGGTGGGGTCTGATCCCAGGCCAGCAGGGAGACAGAGTAGGGGAGACACAGGAGAGAATACATGTGGTGCTAGAGGCAATCTGTGGAAACTATATGTTATATATCTCCATAACATATAAACTATTGTCTTATCTTTCTAGTCAGGGAACAAAATAAGCACGCGCCATTCGCCAATGGCCTGTAGATTTAACGTCTGGCGACTAAAAATAATAGGTCTGCCCGCCATCTGGCGTTTAGTTCATATCGATACTCTTATTTTGAAAATCCTGTGCGGGTCTCATTTCCGCCCCAAGCGCAGCTCCTGTCATAATATCTGGGCTCCGGCAGCTAGCAGCAACGTTCGGTTCATATGATACTCTTATTTTGAAAAATCCTGTAGCAACTCCGCAAGTCATATGATATCCGCCCACTCCGTGTTTCTTGAAAACAGAGCAGCAGCGTTAACACAGCAGTGCGCCTACAGACGCGAAATAAGTCTGTGGTGTTTTTTTTCTTCTCACAACGAGTCAAATGCATCTACATGCTTTGCACCGTCGCCATTCCTTTATGCCCACATCGCCCCGAAATTAACGTTTATGTACCAATCACTACAACGTTAACGTAAGCTAACAAGCTAATCCTGATCAGACGAGGCAGAGCCATAGTGAACAGCAGACAGTGGACTGGGGAAAGGGAAATGGGGGGGGGGGGGGGGGCACTCTCCCCTTCCCTGTGTGTGTGTGCGTTTGGAAAGACGATGAAGTCACTAGTCAGGACTCAGGACAGGAGTATATTATAGTAAACTGAGGATTACTGAGTGAGGATGGACAGATAATGTTGATATTCAAATATAAAAAGTTTCGAGAGGAGTGGAAGTTTGAAGACAGACTACAATATGATGCGGGGGTGGTGAGTTGAAACACAGTGTGTGTGTGTGTGTCCCGACCAGTGTTAATTTTGGCAGCTATTTTCATTTTAGTCTTAGTCATGTGTCAAGTGCTCCTTTTTCGTTTATCATATTTAGTCATCTTCATTTATTTTTCGTTTAGTCAGTTTTAGTCAACTAAATGTCTGAGCATTTTAGTTTTAGTCAGTTTTTGTCTCAATTTTGTCTTTTTTGTTTTAGTCTAGATTTAGTCGACGAAAACGGATGACATTTTTGTCTATTTTTAGTTAATGGAAAAAAACTTCAGAAGGTCAGAAATAGTCAACATGGAACATTTTCTGATTTAAATTGCGTATTTATTTTTTTAACCTAGGGGAATCTGAGTCGGCGGCACAAGTGATACACAGGAAGTATATGTTGGTGTAGACATGGTCCAATGTATTGTTGCTCCTATGTATATGTTGGT
The DNA here is from genome assembly GCF_963971535.1 of Notolepis coatsorum. NCBI lineage: Eukaryota > Metazoa > Chordata > Actinopteri > Aulopiformes > Paralepididae > Notolepis > Notolepis coatsorum. Next base: position 462,021 of record NW_028169930.1, read on the forward strand.
GTAGACATGGTCCAATGTATTGTTGCTCCTACAGTATATGTTGGTGTAGACATGGTCCAATGTATTGTTGCTCCTATGTATATGTTGGTGTAGACATGGTCCAATGTATTGTTGCTCCTACAGTATATGTTGGTGTAGACATGGTCCAATGTATTGTTGCTCCTACAGTATATGTTGGTGTAGACATGGTCCAATGTATTGTTGCTCCTACAGTATATGTTGGTGTAGACATGGTCCAATGTATTGTTGCTCCTACAGTACATGTTGGTGTAGACATGGTCCAATGTATTGTTGCTCCTACAGTATATGTTGGTGTAGACATGGTCCAATGTATTGTTGCTCCTACAGTATATGTTGGTGTAGACATGGTCCAATGTATGCATCTAAGAGAGCATTACGGATGTGGTGACGTTGTTTCTGACCAGAGAGACGACGCTGAACTCTGTCTGTCTTCTGTTTGCTGTGTCTTTCCTTTCTCTCTGCCATGTCTGTCCTCTCTCTGCTGTGTATGTCCTCTCTGTTAGAGCCATATGAAATCCGCGTTCACGGAATCGCGGACGGAATCGCGGAATTGACCAATAAAAATGGAATCAACTGCAAAACGTGGAATATTGCAGAATTTGGCCTAATCTGGACTGAAATTCCGTTTTTGGGTGGAACGCTTGGTGCCCGGGGAGGCGGACGCTAGAGCGGGTTACACACAACACAGGCAGTCTCCCAAGCGTCTCGCTGCTTCGGTGTTTACATCGTCAAGAAGCTAATAAATTCCCCAATAAGCCCTCAATTCAGAGCAGAGCAGTATCCGAATGACTTTTATGCCTCCGGCGATAAGGTGTTTTGCTAATTCTGTCAACGTTCCGTGGACTGGAGCCACAAAAACACTTGCGACACTATTGTGATTAAATAGCTATAAGTTAACGTTAGGACATGATCGCTTCTTGCTAAATCTAGTGCACCCATCCATTTGTTTAATGCAAACAAGTCATTATACACTGCCCTTTATAATCGAAATAAACTTAAATAGCTATGAAACGTTTTACAGTACATAGGACTATAGATGGAAATGATAGCTTCTTGCTAAATCTGGTGCAATCCATTTGTTTAATGCAAACGATTGTCATTATACACTGTCCTTTATAAACGAAATAAACTAAACTAAAGGTGCCTAAATTATGCATTACTATATTTCATCACAATAAAATAGATATAGCTAGGCTACTGACATTGTGATAATGTCAGTAGTAGCTAGCTGTATCTATTGTTTACACTTGAAATGTGTATTTTTATTTTGTCACAATATTATTTGAAAAGTATTGTGTAAAATGTAACTGTATTTCTGAGTTGCAGCACTTAAAAACATTAAATGGACTGTTATATCATATTCAATTGTAGACATTTATTCATTCCCACTTATTAGACACTATTTCTGATGGTAAAATGAGCATAAAAAGCAAAATACAGAATTCTGAAATATTAAAACGGAAAAAACGGAATTTGGGAAAAAATAAAATGGAATTTGGAAAATAATAAAACGGATTTCATATGGCTCTACTCTCTGTCATGTCTGTCCTCTCTCTCTCTGCTGTGTCTGGCAGCGGTTTATTCTATAACAGGATACTGTAAACTAAGTAAACAGAACACACAGTAGTACTAGTAGTAGTACACACTGATTGCAATCTGCTTGCATAAAAACATTATATAAAATCACATTCTGAGGTCAGTGTTAAAGTGCCACATGGAAGAGGTCTGGTTAGTGGTTAGAGTTAGAGGTGGTCTAGGTCTGGTTAGGGTAACTTAGGGGTAGTTAAGCATTCATTATAATTTATTATTATTATTTAGATAGATGGATGTAAAGGGCTAGACCAACTCTTAACCCCTATCCGGACCTAGACCCCCTCTAAGTCACAACCCTAACTTAGGGATTAAAGTTAGAGGTGGTCTAGGTCTGGTTAGGGGTTAGAGTTAGAGGTGGTCTATGTCTGGTTATACTGATCCGATACCAGTGCATACATAAAAAAAAAATATATATATATTATATAAATTATAACACTTTTTTTCTTTTCATTTTTACAGCTACTGTTTTATATATACTGTTTTTTAGTAATAACTAGAACTTAATGGTATTTATTCAACAACAGGTGATTGTATAGATTAGTATTAGTATCATTAATTGACAACTAAGCTCAATGAGTTCACCCACGGAAAGGTTGTTGGCACATTGGTTCCACACGGACGTTAAACGTTGTTGCGCACTTCCTATCCAGTCGGCTCCGGTTCAGTTAGCTCCTAGCAGAGGATCTGTTGTGATTTTTTATGCAAAATAAATATTCAACATTCTCTTTTGAGACTCCGCCTCAGACTCTTATCATTTGGCACTAAAAGCTAAACATTGTCACCGGTATGGCTGTCTGCATTGTGTCATTAATTGTGTGCGAGAGTTCGATCAGTTAGCCACGTTAGCGTGAGCTAGCTTAGCCACTAGCTAACGCGAGCTAGATGGAAATACAAACAATGTAAGTTAACGTTACTGGTGAAAAAGTTATTTAGCTTGGAATACTCCTTTGCCAACTTGCTGTACTTTGCTTGCAGATCTGCAGCTGGATTATGAATAGTCCCAACTTTAGCCAAGGTAACGTTCAGATAAAACTAGCTTTTCAAATAGCTCCAGCTAATGCTAATAACACAGAGCTCCCGTCAGCCGTCATACTGTTCTGTCGGGACGATGGCATTAAGAAAAGTTATAATTAGTTTGTCTCGTCTTGTTTTAGTCAACAATATCAACATACATGAAGAGAAATTTCATCCTGGTTTTTGTAAATTACATTTTTGTGTGCTCAGTTGTGGTCAACGATATTTAATAAACTATTTAGTCTCGTTAGCGTCACATGGTATTCAATAACGTGACGTCACGTCTCGTTGTCGTCATGAAAAAAACCTTCGTTGACGAACATCTTTCGTCATCAATTTAGTCAACAAAATTAACACTGGTCCCGACCCCACTTCTATGTTTCAATAAATTATTTGCATTTAAAACTATTAACGCTGACTCATTCCTTCAGTCCACTCAAAATTATGCTAATATTCCTTATGTTGTTTATGATATTAATTGAAAATAGCATATGAGTATTATATAGTAATAATAACACATGGCGATATACTAAAAAGCTATTTATAATTTTTGGCTGGTAAAGAATCTAGTTTTTAAAATCTACCAGCCAAATGGCTGGTAAGTCAAAAAGTTAAGTTTGTTCCCCGTTTCTAGTTTTCAAGAGAGAAAAAAATCGATTAAAATCGTAAATCGGATTTAAAAGAATAATAATCTGGGATTTTATGTTTAGGTCATATCGCGCAGCCCCAGCTACATACAGCTCTAAAGTTCACAGATATTATTTTGAAAAGAAATATGGGTACAACCCATGTGGGGCCGGCCGTCACAGTTACCTCCACAGCGTTGGTCATCTCGACGCGCTGCTCCTCCAGTCGGGTCTGGAGCTCCGCGTGCTCCTGCAGCAGGGTGACCCCCGCATGGGCAGCCTGTTGCACCTGCTGCTCCACCCCCTTCAGCTGGCTCCTCAACCGCTGCACCTCCCCTGCTGCTGGACACTCACACATCTGGAGGGGGAGAGGGGGAGAGAGAGAGAGAGAAGGAGGGGGGGTAGAAGCCTGGTAAACAAGAATACCCTGAAGACTCTGGCAGGAGCACTCATTCAAGGGTACTACGACTATGCTTGCACCTCAAAGGCACTAAAAACAAAATTACAAACATCTCAAAACAAACTGGTCAGACTACTGCTTGACCTGACTCCTAGAACCCACCTCACCCCTGCCCACTTTGACAACCTAGGATGGCTTAGAGTAGACGACAGAGTACAGCAACTTGCAATGGGCCTGGTCTACAAGATACACTACACGACCAAGGTACCCATGTACATGTCAAAATACTTCCCAAAGGTCAGGTAATACCACGATCACAACACCAGAGGGAGCTCCACAAATCATGTTAAACCCAGATTCGGCTCAAACAAGGGACTAAACACGTTTCATATGCAGATTTTGCCTAGTTCAGAGCTGAGGGTTTTTTCAACCTGTAACTTGTTCTTGAATGAATGAATGATTGAAAACTTTATTAACAGATTGCAGAATGGGTACAGTACAGTACGGCTCAATACATACAATTGTTAAGGGGATGCAGACCAGAGAAAGACTTTCGTCTTGTTTACATCAGGGTCCCCCATCTTCAATTCATAAAGACATTTATGACATACAGATAGACAGTACTGCTACATCTATACATTTATGACGTACCAGATCTACAAATACAGTACTGTTTGTGATACAAAAAGAGTCTAAAAAAAGAGAGTATATACATTTGATGTAGAAACTGTACATTGTACTGTACATCAGAGACCAGCAGGGCTCTCGATTGGACTTCCTGGTTAAATAAAATAAACATTAAAAAATAAACAATGCCTTGTTTGTTACCAACCATGCAAGTCAGACGGTTACGTTACTAATGTTTAACTTACACTCAGTGTGTTGTTTTGATCAACTACAGTTTATAACGTTAGCGTTTACCACCGTCCACTTCTCTACAACCTGAGAGCGTTTACTGTGGAACTAGGTATTACATATAGCTACTAACACAAAATACTAATAATAACTAACTAAACATATGCAACAGATAACTGTTAGTGTAACTGTTTACCTTTTATATCGAAGAGTAGGTTAGTTAGTCCTCTCTCTGCTCTAGTCTTCTCGAAGAGGCGCTGCTCGGTTTGAATTCATCCGTCAGGAAGTCTCGCGTTATGTGAGTAAGTCTCGCGTTATGTGAGTAAGTATCGCGTTATGTGGGTACGTATTCTCGAAGACACTCTGACGTCACGGGACCGCCGCCATATTGGTATTGGGGGGAAACGCCATGGAAACGCGTCAAACAACCGGATTTCTACGATCAAATGTATGCGTTGAGCTCCGTTTTTATTACATGTTTTATCACATTCTTGTTCATTTCATAACCTTTTCATATAATTTGTTTTGAAAATATTGAGGTCAACGTGGCATTTCACTATTTCGAGTGATTCTAAGGTGCATGTTTCCCCCCAAGCCGTAGAAACATGATGCGTGATTTATTTCCCGTAGCCTATGTGTGCGAAAACGCTCTCTGATTGGCTAGCCGCGTACAGCGAAGACCCTCTCTGATTGGTTTAGCGCCGAAGGGTCTCTGCCGCCTTGTACATATACATTCTCTGCTTCAAAGTGGTTATGCTTTGCATAGATATATATAGAACTGCTTTGGCCCTCTTTCGAAGTGGGTTATGCTTAGAGTTAGGGTTGGGGGGGTTAGACAGAAAGGGGTTAGACAGAAAGTTAAACAGACAGGACGTTGACTTCGAGAATCGCGTTATGTAAGTAAGTATCGCGTTACGTGTGGAGCGTTTGCCTCCACGAGATGTGTATCTGATTGGTCGAGCTTGCGCAGCCGCAGCTGGACAACAACACGGAAGAAGAGAGAGGATAGCTGCTTTGTGTTTAAAACATCACCTGAAGAATCACATCAATATCTATGTGATTTGTTTTACTATGATTGTCTGAGAACGGAATTGATAGGAGCATCGACGAGCACACAGTGGAGCAGGTATGTAGTTAAACAGCTAATCTACATATTACACAGAGCAGGTATGTAGCTAACAGCTAACCTCCCTAATGTACATATTACACAGAGCAGGTATGTAGCTAACAGCTAACCTCCCTAATGTACATATTACACAGAGCAGGTATGTAGCTAACAGCTAACCTCCCTAATATACATATTACACAGAGCAAGCTCAGTGGTGTCTGTCTGTCAGAGGTAACTGCTTCAAGCTGAACATGGACCCACATACTGAATGAATGCATCTGAATAGTGAGAGAAAGAGAGAGAGAAAGAGGGAGAAGGAGAGAGAATGAGAGAGAGAAAGAGGGAGTGAGAGATAATAAGAGAGAGAGGGAGTGAGAGAGATAATGCGAGAGAGGGAGGGAGATAGAGAGAGAGAATGAGAGAGAGAAAGAGGGAGAGAGAGGAGAGAAAGAGAGGGAGAGAGAAGGAGAGAGAGAGAGAGTGAACAAATAAAAGCTGTCAATTTAAAAGCTGTCTTGTCTGAATCAGGAGATCTGAGATATTTTGTTCTTCTTCTTTATTATTGTTTTTGTTTAATCTTTGGATTGTTTGTTTCTTTGTTATGGTATGAATAATTATTTAGTGTAAATTAGGTTGTACGCCGACCATCAAGTGATACTTGTTTAGTTTAAGAATAGGGGGCAGGTAACTATAAGATTTCTTCTTCTTCCTGCTCCTTTTGCC
>NW_028169930.1:468560-518560 GCF_963971535.1 Notolepis coatsorum
GAGGGGACTGTACATTAGGAGGGGGTGGGTGGGTGGGAGGGGAATATACATACGGCGGGGAGGGAATATATACATGCGGTGGGGAGGAGACTGTCTATTAGGAGGTGGTGGGGGTTTTGGGCATTTACGGTGGCCAGTTTCGAATTGCAGCCTCCCGTAGGTGCTCTTTAAGGGCGGTTTTGAATGTGGGCAGGGATTCACATTCCTTTACAGCTTTGGGTAGGGCGTTCCACATTGTTGTGGCATAATTGCGAAACGTGTTTAGTCCCTTGTTTGAGCCGAATCTGGGTTTAACATGATTTGTTGAGCTTCCTCTGGTGTAGTGGTTGTGGTATTCACTGACCTTTGGGAAGTATTTTGACATGTACATGGGCACCCCGGTCGTATAGTGTATCTTGTAGACCAGGCCCATTGCAAGTTGCTCTCTCTCAACCGGATTTCTACGATCAAATGTATGCGTTGAGCTCCGTTTTTATTACATGTTTTATCACATTCTTGTTCATTTCATAACCTTTTCATATCATTTGTTTTGAAAATATTGAGGTCAACGTGGCATTTCACTATTTCGAGTGATTCTAAGGTGCATGTACATGATGCGTGATTTATTTCCCGTAGCCTATGTGTGCGAAAACGCTCTCTGATTGGCTAGCCGCGTACAGCGAAGACCCTCTCTGATTGGTTTAGCGCCGAAGGGTCTCTGCCGCCTTGTACATATACATTCTCTGCTTCAAAGTGGTTATGCTTTGCATAGATATATATAGAACTGCTTTGGCCCTCTTTCGAAGTGGGTTATGCTTAGAGTTAGGGTTGGGGGGGTTAGACAGAAAGGGGTTAGACAGAAAGTTAAACAGACAGGACGTTGACTTCGAGAATCGCGTTATGTAAGTAAGTATCGCGTTACGTGTGGAGCGTTTGCCTCCACGAGATGTGTATCTGATTGGTCGAGCTTGCGCAGCCGCAGCTGGACAACAACACGGAAGAAGAGAGAGGATAGCTGCTTTGTGTTTAAAACATCACCTGAAGAATCACATCAATATCTATGTGATTTGTTTTACTATGATTGTCTGAGAACGGAATTGATAGGAGCATCGACGAGCACACAGTGGAGCAGGTATGTAGTTAAACAGCTAATCTACATATTACACAGAGCAGGTATGTAGCTAACAGCTAACCTCCCTAATGTACATATTACACAGAGCAGGTATGTAGCTAACAGCTAACCTCCCTAATATACATATTACACAGAGCAAGCTCAGTGGTGTCTGTCTGTCAGAGGTAACTGCTTCAAGCTGAACATGGACCCACATACTGAATGAATGCATCTGAATAGTGAGAGAAAGAGAGAGAGAAAGAGGGAGAAGGAGAGAGAATGAGAGAGAGAAAGAGGGAGTGAGAGATAATAAGAGAGAGAGGGAGTGAGAGAGATAATGCGAGAGAGGGAGGGAGATAGAGAGAGAGAATGAGAGAGAGAAAGAGGGAGAGAGAGGAGAGAAAGAGAGGGAGAGAGAAGGAGAGAGAGAGAGAGTGAACAAATAAAAGCTGTCAATTTAAAAGCTGTCTTGTCTGAATCAGGAGATCTGAGATATTTTGTTCTTCTTCTTTATTATTGTTTTTGTTTAATCTTTGGATTGTTTGTTTCTTTGTTATGGTATGAATAATTATTTAGTGTAAATTAGGTTGTACGCCGACCATCAAGTGATACTTGTTTAGTTTAAGAATAGGGGGCAGGTAACTATAAGATTTCTTCTTCTTCCTGCTCCTTTTGCCCATGGTAGAACGTTATTTATGATTTAGTATGAAAAACTGTATGATTGTATTGCTTCCATGTGGCAAATAATAATAATAATAATATAATTATTAACTTACCACACTATTAGCAAACACTGCAACAGCAAATAGATGTGGTCTCCTTTAGAATGTTTACTTGTCAAGTTGAAACTGTCTATATGGTTGGCTAATAATAGTATTTGTGTTCCTAACGTTAGAACAATACAAGTACATGTCATTATGAATTGAAAATGGGGGACCCTGATGTAAACAAGACGAAAGTCTTTCTCTGGTCTGCATCCCCTTAACAATTGTGTGTATTGAGCCGTACTGTATTGTACCCATTCTGCAATCTGTTAAATAAAGTTTTCATTCATTCATTCATTCATGTCTCAACAATGTACCATCCTGTTGCTAGCCCATGTATTGACTAATAGGGTTCTGTGCTCCATGATGGACTAGCCCAGCGGTTCCCAAAGTGTGGGGTGCGAGGTACTGCAGGTGGGGCGTGAAAAATAATCACATTTATTTACTGATAAACGCCAATGTCAACAAAAATGAACTGACTGGCATGTGTTATTCTTTATACAGAGCACATTCAGAAGCCTAAATACGTTTTGCCACAAAAGGTGGCTAATTATTATTATTTGAATGAAAAAAAGTCTCCTATCCTACTGTAGGCCTACAACTACATGTTTAATTAGGTATAATTATTTCACAGTGGCACATGATCATTTGCCAAGCTTTTGTTCATTTTCTAATCAAATATAAAACTATACTTGCCTCTTTGGGTCTTGTTATGTTAAACTTGTCTTGTTAGCAGTAGAGGACATGGCATGTTTGTAGCCTAAAATTAATTCTAGCCTACATCTAGGTGGGGACCAGGTTGCGTCTAGTTTATTACCAACGGATTTCCAGTTCTAAGATCTGATTGGCCACTGACGTTTCTGGTGCGATCTGATTGGCCACTGACGTTTCTGGACATGTGCGCCCAATCGCGTGACGCGCCCATTTCCGCCTCTAACAGCCTGCAAACTACCTAACGCCTGGTTTATCACTGGTTAAGCTTAGGCGACTCTTTCAAAGTTGGTTAAGGTTAGAGTTTGGAATCAGGGCTGGTGTTCTATCGCCCTGCTCTAAGACAAACTCTAACTGTAGCTAAGGGGCTACACAACCCTGACTGTATTGAGATATGTTAGATTAAACCACTACTAAAGAATATTAATAGCCAGACAGTACAGTTAGACAAAATGGCGGACACTCAATTGACTGCACGGGGACAGGGATACAATTTGAATTAGGGTCATTGACGGATAAGACTTTTCAATAGGCCAATTTTAAAATACAAAAAATAAGGATATATTTGGCCATTTTTCAAACATTTGGAATGTAGTGTATACATGCATTTATGCAAAAAAAAACAAATTAAGAGATTTTAATGTTTTTAAAGTTGAATTAATAGGACATGGCCTTAATAAGTCATTTGGGGCGACCGTAATTTATCTCAAAATTAATATATTTCCTTAACATTACTAATATTTTAACAGGTATCAGTAATTAAATATACATCTTAACACTTTGGGTGCCGGGAGCCGTCTTTAGACGTCTTTGCTGGCCATGCTAAAGTTGCCGGGGGACGCTGTACGTCGTCTTTATATCAATATTTCAAAAATCTGCGATCGGATTCATAATGTCCCTCCGCTGGCCTGAGATCCATCAGCAGGACCCACTGAGCTCTCTGGCGGTTCAGGAGCGCCATCTGGTGGCCGATCGACGCAAGCGCTTAACAGGAAGCGCACTAGAGGTTTTGCTAGACGTCCGTATTGCTTCCGGCCACTCGGTACATGTCCCGTGACTCTAGCTCGTCACTCTACATAGCGATCGATTGCCAATAACTCGATAAACAACATGATTTGGACGTATATACCATTATACAAGCTGGAGATGGACCGGGTAATAATATATCCCATAATGATAAAATTTCTACTCGACGATGATCGCCCAACGGCGCGCGGAGACTGGGGTGAGTTTCAGCGTGTAACGTTACCGTCTTCGATAATAACTGATATTATCAACATTTGACCCACATTAGATGATTGGTATAACGCTGCCCACGGAATTATAAACGCCCCCTCGCCCATCCGGTCAACATCAGATGACGTGTAGTAACTTCTAGAAGTACGTCTAGTTGGAATTTTTTATATCGCGCTGATTGCCATCAAACTGTATTTCATCATCAATATAATGCATTTGGGGCTATATATCACGTTCTGGAGAAAGCTGCAGAAAGAGATGAAAACATACTTATACATTAGACCATACTTTACTATGAATATGTGAATGAAAAAGTTTAACGTTGCTACACAATGAACAATACATATAGGACTTTGAATGGGCCCTAATAATGGCAATGTAGCAATAGAATTTAAAAAGTTATAGCCCTGCAAAGAAGGGGACTTTCTCCATAGACAAATAGCGCTGGCAATCTATGGTATATCATTAATTTAACCTTAGGCAACCAAAGTGTTAAGAAAGACAGGCTTGTGTGCCCTTACATTTTTTGTAAACCATGATTTCACAAGTTTATTCTATAATGGCAGTGTCTCCCTCGTAATGCAGTTACAATACCCATATATGCTCTAAAACCCATAAAACTGATTTAAAATGTGTACAGATAGTATCCACTTAAGCATAGTATACCAGTGATTAATATTTGAGCCAAAACTGATGGATATTCTATTTTGAATTTAGTACAGTTATTGACAATCATTGGTTACCCCGCATGACAAATGGTCGCCCCAAATGATGAGAGTAGTTAAAAGTCTATTTAAAATGTTACACAATGCAGTTCAGACAAAAGAAAACGGAACAATGTTTTTATTACAATCTTTTCAAGTGGTCAACAAAAATATTCTTCAATTCATTCAAATATCACAAGGGCCCTCTTGAGGATGATTTTCCCACCTGCACTTTGGCGACCTCTACCGGCTCGGGTGTGCATATATTTTAATACAATATATATACCGAATTAAAGCGTGACACAATCCGTTCAGCGGTTCTCGAGTTACATGCCGATATGTGAGGTGTGCGCCGAAGTACACAGTGTTGTACAAATACAACACCGACTCCCGGGGCTCTAGCTCCGTCCATCATTTGGCACGGTAGGTTACAAGCTTCGTCAGGAACATTCAAATATCACAAATGTTAAAAACATTAAACATTCAAAAAGTTAAAGTGCAATACACATTACATGCTTCAGGAACTTGAACATTTCACAAATGTCCATTTTCATGTCCTCATACCATCATTGGTTTTGTCAATGTATGAGAGCGAGAAGGTGGGTTAAGTAGCATCACCTTTGTGATGGTAGTCACATTGGACAGGGATTAACAATTTAAGTCAATAATAAAAGGTAAACAGAGTTGTATGTATGGAATAAAAATTAAACACCAACACAGTTCTATAGTCAATAAACAATAACCACCAACATTGTAACTGTGGCCATTATATGGTTTCATCATTTATGTTATTTCAGTTTAAGTGTAATATTTGAGAATGTATTTATGTTTCATTTCTTATTTTCTTTATTATTTAATTTGCTACAATTTATAATATATTCATTTTGACGTCTGGTCATATGTGGTGTCCCGTTAGGCTGCTGTTGTGTTGTTACATTTGGGTCTGATTAAGACACCTGCGAGCAAGCGGCAGGGATGTTGGGAGACTGGGACTCATCAAAACACCTGCGAGCAAGCAGCAGGACAGAGACGAGTTGTACAGGCTCTCTAGATTCGAAGAGTGTACGACTATGTGTAGTGTACCACTAAGACTGTTACCAAGAACAGAAGAACAAGACCCCTTTGTTATGTAGCATGCAGCCAACGAGTTTTCACGGTGGATTGGAGGACCAAGCCTTTAATAAACCTGTCGAAAGGAAACCACTTGTGTCTGCAGTGCTTGAAGGAGTTATAGTGAAAACTCGACTGTTCATCGATGCAAGTGGGCGATGAAGCAAGTCCAAGTTTAAGGCCGGCGTCCAGCGGACCTTCCCCGACAATTGTTTGCTGCGCTGCCGGCGCGCCGACATTAAAGGACAGATGAGTCACAAACAATACGCACTACACGCATAAACACAAGAAGTAAGAAGATGCACACAGTATAATGAGCAGCGTTTCAAGATAAAGCCATAAAGGACTTGGACATTATAAGTTAAGAGTGGTCAGGTCAAGAAGAGTGCTTTGTAAACGTTTCTATAATATATTTGACTGCGAATTCTAATTACTGTGGTGTGCGTGCAAAAACGTTTTGACTTATTTGCCTATATAATTTAACTGAAGCTAACCATTTGTACACACATTAAGGTGTCAACGTTAAAGTATAAATATGTTTTCTGATTGAACACCCATTTCTAATTTAAAGTGTGTTTTGGAAATTGTAACCTATAAAAAGCACGTATAATTTATAGGTGAAGGCTATTATTGGCATCTAATATTTATGTTCCTAAGCGTTCTGAAGTGCTTAATATATATGTGGAGGTTATTTTGAAAGCCAATTGAATTAAGCAATTTGATTTGCTCGGAGAGTACTGCATTTAATTCAAATTTGAGTACAAAACAGGCTAAAGGTTTAAAGGTGTATTTACTATTTTTTCTTTACAAATTTTGGTCAATTTAAAGTAGTGATTTACAATGACAGAGTCAATTAGGCCTGCAATTGAAGTAGGGGACAGTGTTAGGGATAGTGCAAATTCCCAAGACCGACCTGAAGAAGGTCAGGAAGAAGGTGCTGAAGCCCAGCAAGAGGTACCAAAACGATCTCAAAGAACCAGAACTCTAACAGAGAAGGGTAAAGCAATGCAGGAGGATAAGATCAAAGCGCTTCAACAAAGATTTAATTACATTTACAATAAATGGAGGACACAAGTTAAATCTTCTAAAGGTCCGTTATCACAATCAACAGAACATTTGTCTAATGAGCTGCTTACTGATATCATTACAGATGTCACAGGTCTTTCTAATGATGTGCAGCATATTTATGATGAACTACGTGACATCTCAACTCCAGACCAGGACACGCGTCTAAGAGTGGATCTGTGTGCAGGGATTTCTGAGATAATTGTGTCCAGAGCCACATTTAGACTGGGGGGAAGTGTGTTAGAAGAAGGAGAGAAAGAGTGGCCAGAAGCAGGCTCTCTCTTTGACTCAAGCACCTATAAATCTGGTTCTGCCACTTCTTCCAGGAAAAGTGCTTATAAATCTGGTTCTGCCACTTCTTCCAGAAAAGGCACCTCAGTGCATTCAAGCAGTTCTTCTGTAAAGCGACGAGATGCTGTCGCTGATGCTGCTGCAAGCCAAGCTGTTCTGGAAGTGTTAAAAGAACAAGAAAAAGAACAATTGGAAATGCAGTGCCTAGAAGCAGAAGCTAAAAAGAAGATAGCTGAGCAAGAGGCAGCAGGCATAAAGCGTCGTTTAGAGCGTCGTTTAGAACAAGAGGAAGAGGAAGCTAAAATTAAAGCTCAACTGGAAGAAGAACATGGAGCTATACAAAGGACTCTGGAGGAAAAACGGAGAAAGATACAGCATTTGGAGGCAGTGAAAGGTCTTAATGCAGCACAAGCAAGAATCCTTGTGTACGATCAAGTGGAGGCCACAGAAGAAGAGCGGAAAGACGTACTAGAACATGAGAGGGTAGCAGACAACAAAGTGCCTGCTCCCACAAGTCCTCTGTCCCTGTATACGTCTCCCGTACCACAAGTTGTGACCACCTCCTCAAATGACAGTACAGCAGAGCTTGTTAAGATGCTGGCAGGTGCTTTAAGTGCCAACAGAATTCCAATTCCTGAACCTTCATCATTCAGTGGGGACCCATTGAAATACAATGACTGGAAACTTTCCTTTGAAATACTGATTGATCAGAAGAGCATTGAAGATAAGGAGAAGATATACTACCTCCGTAGGTATGTAAGTGGACAAGCTAAGAAAGCACTTGATGGCTATTTCTTACTCGGAACCAAATCTGCCTATGTTGCAGCATGGAAGACTTTGGAGGAGAGATATGGTAATCCTTTTACAATAGCAAAAGCATACAGAGACAAGCTCCAAGCATGGCCCAAGATGGGATCTAAGGACAGCTTTGAGCTCAGAGAGTTTGCAGACTTTCTCAGGAGTTGTGAGGCTGCCATGGTCAACATCAAGGCATTGGACATTTTAAATGACTGTAATGAAAACAGGAAAATTCTTTTAAAGCTGCCTGATTGGCTAACAGCGAGATGGAACAGGATGGTTATCCAAGAAGAAGAAGAGCGTAACCAATTCCCCTCCTTCAGCCAATTTGTAAAGTTTCTGACAAGAGAAGCGAAAATTGCCTGCAACCCTGTTACATCACTACAGTCACTAAAACAAGGTGAGACTGAAAAACCAAAATGCCCAAGATATCAAAGCTTTGAAGCAAAGGCACTGACCACATGTTCCAATGAAAAGACTGTCATAACATGTATTTTCTGTGAGAAGTCAGGGCATACTTTGCATAAATGCAGGACGTTCATGGAGAAAACTGTTTCAGACAGAGTCAAGTTTGTTCAAGCTGGAAAGCTATGCTTTGGTTGTCTCAAGTCTGGTCACTACTCAAAGAGCTGCAACAGTAGGAATGTGTGCGACGTGTGCCACAAGCAACATCCTACATGTCTGCATGAGGAGCGAGCCAAAGAAGGACAAAGACCACCACAAGCCAAGCTAAATGAAGACAAGCCAAGTACAAGTCAACAATGGTACAAAGAAAGACCTCAATCGACACAATGCAAAGAAACAACCACAAACTCTACTTCACATAGAGTAATACTTCATGAAGCTAACACACAAACGACTGCAATAATTCCTGTCTGGCTTTCATCCACAGATCAACCAACACAAGAAGTCCTTGTTTACGCTCTGTTGGATTCTCAAAGCGACACAACCTTTGTTATAAGGGAAGTAGCAGAAGCGTTGGAAGCAACCAAAGTCAAGGTCAAAGTCAAGCTCTCTACTATGACCTCAAGAACGACAGTAGTAAGCTCTGAAAGAATAGACAACTTACAAATCCGTGGCTTTTACTCTGGTAAGAAGATATTGTTACCACCAGTCTATACTCGGGATTTCATTCCAGCCAACAGAACACACATACCAACAGATGGAACTGCAAAAGCGTGGTCCCATCTAGAGCACCTCCAAGGAAAGATTGCACCTATGCAGGACTGTAAAGTAGGTCTGCTCATTGGGTACGACTGCTCACAAGCCCTGCTTCCAAGGGAAGTTGTGTCTGGCGAAGAAAGTCAGCCTTATGCACAGCGTACAGACCTTGGATGGAGTATTGTTGGCCATGGGAATCCCTGTGTAGACATCGGAATCAGCCATCGCATAGTATTGAGACGAGTAACAGCAGGTGTGAAACGTTCTGTTAATCTCAAAACTGAAGTACACTGTGTGAGCCGAACCCAAGTAAAAGAAATGACTCCCTCAGACATAAGAGTTCTTGAACCAGACTTCTCAGAAAGAACTGGAGAACATGACCCTGTGTCTCAAGAACATATCAAGTGCCTGTCGAAGTTGAGAGAGACCATCACGCAAAAGAACAATGGTCACTACGACATGCCGTTACCATTCAAAGAAAAGGAAAAGAAAAGAAAAGGAAAAAGAAAAAAGAAGAAAAAACGACCTGTCAGAGAACTCAAGGTGGGAGAAATTAAGGAAGATGATCCTGAACTCCACAAGGCTTTTGTGTGCAACACTAAAGCAAAGGAAAACAGATCATCATTGGATCGCCTACAGAGATTCTCGGAATGTGTCAAGTGTAGAAAGTACAGAAGATGTACTGAAGGACAAAGAGGGGGTGACTTACCACAAGATCGGAAGCAACTCCACCCTTCACTTACGCTGGCATAGACTGCTTTGGTCCGATCCATGTTAAAGAAGGAAGGAAGGATCTCAAAATATATGATCTCTTACTTACCTGTCTATGTTTAAGGGCCATACACAGGGTCAGATGGTAGGGTGAGAAATGAAACTGCTGGTGAGTGACACCACCTTAAAAGGTAAACCTATAACTAAAAGTGTTCCTTGATACCTGTACAGAAGGTTATAACGCTACTCAAAGCAGACTAATTTAATGTTTTGCCTAAAATTTATGTTAATAATGATATTTACATTTAGTCAGTTAGCTGACGCTTTTATACAGGGCGACTTACAAGTTCTGTACAAGTCCCCAGGAGGGGCACAACTAGCAGCTGAATGACCACAAGAAATATTTAATTTAGAAGATAACCAAATTATGTTCAGAGAAATCCCACGTGTGTGCGATTTGGTGGGAGTGTAACTGTGGCCATTATATGGTTTCATCATTTATGTTATTTCAGTTTAAGTGTAATATTTGAGAATGTATTTATGTTTCATTTCTTATTTTCTTTATTATTTAATTTGCTACAATTTATAATATATTCATTTTGACGTCTGGTCATATGTGGTGTCCCGTTAGGCTGCTGTTGTGTTGTTACATTTGGGTCTGATTAAGACACCTGCGAGCAAGCGGCAGGGATGTTGGGAGACTGGGACTCATTAAAACACCTGCGAGCAAGCAGCAGGACAGAGACGAGTTGTACAGGCTCTCTAGATTCGAAGAGTGTACGACTATGTGTAGTGTACCACTAAGACTGTTACCAAGAACAGAAGAACAAGACCCCTTTGTTATGTAGCATGCAGCCAACGAGTTTTCACGGTGGATTGGAGGACCAAGCCTTTAATAAACCCGTCGAAAGGAAACCACTTGTGTCTGCAGTGCTTGAAGGAGTTATAAACATAGTTGCATGGATGAAATCAACGCTAAACAACTACAACACAGTTGTATCAGTTCCTTTTAGGGATGGCATGATACAACTTATTCATGTCCGATACTGATATCACAGCCTTGAGTATCTGCCAATACCGATACCCATCCGATACTCCCTTAAAAAACAAAAACCTGTGTTTAACCTAGCCATCTATAAAAAAAAAGCCAAATCAAAAACTCCCCTAAAGGAAGAAATACATACCACACATGACTCAGTTATGCAATAGTGCTGCTGCTTTTTATTTTGTTCAAATTATTTAGTTAATACGTTAATAAGACTACAGCGATTCCATGACGGCTTCCTGTCCTCACGTCTAAAACGTCTGTTTACCGGTACAATGCGTGGAGAGTTCCCAATCATTGGTATACAAACATAGTGCTGAAAATATACACTTTGACTGCTGTTTTGATAGGGTTAAGGTCTTTACTCTTGGCTACATTTGAAAAAGAAACACAACATTGTACTTATTTGAGATAGCCGTGTCAGAGATAATGACTGTTTGGCAACATGAAGTGAGGCTAAGCGTCGGAAACCTACATTTTCAACAACAGAAAGGAGCTGGTCGTCCAGCACAATAAATGTGGTTATTTTCTCGGTTTTCTTCAGCTTTGCTTTGTTACTGTCTGCAGGGAGTTTCTCTCGCTTCTGAATGGTTTCCAGCTATGTTAGCTGCTGCGACAAAACTTTTCCTCTTGGCATTCGTTGCACATATGAACTCGGCATACTCCCTTTCCATGATTAATCTGCGAGTGTTGTGTGGTGTTGAAGTTTCCAGTGTTGCTGCCACCCCTAGAAATACTTGCGTCGCAGATATTACACTTGGCTGTGTCGTGTTATTCCACAAGTATACATGCGAGTCCTCTGTATTTGTTTGTGCGTGTCTTCATTCTGCTAGCTCCACCATACAGGTCCGTTATTATCCGCTCTTAGTCTACTCTGCCCTGTGTACCTGTCTGTGACCCCAGTACGGTGGCCTGTACTCTGTGTCGTATTAATGCACACACATTAGCATAACACCACAGGCTGTTTTGCCTTTCTCTTCTTTGAGCTTAAAATAACTCCACACAGCTGACATGATCGCGGCGCGCTGCTAACAAGTTGACTTACGTTTAGTTAATGCTAACGTTGTTGTCACGCTACTACTGTTCACGTGATGGCATGCTTTACGGCCTGTATCGGATCTCCAATCCTGTGAATTTGGCCAGTATCGGACCAATACCGATACTGAGTATCGGATTGGTGCCATCCCTAGTTCCTTTTATATTATCTCATGGTAAACTGCAGGCATTTCAAATTGAGGTACATGTGCATGTTTTAACAAATCAGGCAACCTGAACACCTAGAATAAGAAGCACACCAAAAAACAAAACACTGATATTTTTTACATTTAAGTTAAATGATTAATGTTCGGTTATGACATCATACGGTGACATCACGAATGTTCTAGAACGTTCGGTCATGACATCATACTGTGACATCACAAATGTTCCAGAACGTTCGATCATGACATCATACTGTGACATCACAAATGTTCTAGAACGTTCAGTCATGACATCATACTGTGACATCACAAATGTTCTAGAATGTGCTATTATGACAAAAAGACGGTTCAATGAATCTAAATCCAATCAATATTCCTAATGCCGTGTCAATGTAAGGTTATAAAAATAAACATATAAACATTCATACAATACAATATAGCTTTGGCTCCTACAGTCAACATTCCCCAAAGATATATCAAACACGAAACAAACTTTGATCAGATTATAATGGAGATGTTGCACAGTGCAATCCACTGAACATTTATTGTTGAAATATGTCACTGTTGATCATGAGCTGGGTATATAACCTATGGTTTCAAGGGATGTTAAACCTACTGTAGAATCAAAGTAAATGTTAGTGATTCAAATCCTCATTTAGAGGTAGGGGATCCACCACAGCTTGCCCTGCTGCTCTTCTCTACTTCTACACCAGCCAGAACTGGTGGAGTGTTCTCCATGGATAGTGGTGTCAGGTCCAGCATCGCCTTTTCCATCTTTTTCCTTCTCCCTGTAACCTCTGGATGCAGCCTTCTCCCTCTCCGATAGCTCATCTGACTTCACATATGGAATCTTGCCCTGTTGTTTTCTTCTCTGGTAGCTGAAACAATGGTGTATAATGTGATACTGATTATGGTGGGCTAAATTACATACAAACTTAAGTTCAAGATATTACAGAAAAGGTAATTCCTAATCCTACTAACATGACAGTTTGAAATACACCAGAGAAAAATATACTGCATGTTACCTACCTATAGTTTTTTTTACCTTCTCTTTTCCTGGCAAGATAGTCGACTCTTGCTGTAGGGTCTGCATTGACCCGCTGTCTGTAGTGAGCAGTCTTCTGTTTGCTTGTTTGTGCCATCTAGAAAATAGGTTAAACTAGTTAAACATGACTAATACATGTACAATTACCTAAATGGAATGTCATGCTATACCGTTTTAAAAAAAATCTCGTAAGATTGTACAATACTAAAAAAGAAACGTTAATTCCTAAATAGGAATGAAAAATTACAGAAATGTTGAAAAATATGTTAAAGTATACAAAGAGTTATGCTAAAACAAAGAACTTTATGTATATAAATCATGAATAAAATATAAATATACAGAAACTACAAATACAGGACATATATCTATCATCTAAAACACTCAGCAGTGGTCGCCCCACATGATACTCGGTCGCCCAGATGATGTTTTTAAGGTCAGTCAAATATTACAGGCTAACCATTAGCTACAGAAACCAAACTAGCTAGCTCTTACCACATGTCACTATCAAATTCATCATCAAAATATAGATTTTCAGATAAAACGTATTATTCACAGTTTTGGGGCGGTCGTCCCACAAGACATCCAAAAGTGGCAACTACATTACAGCAGTTAAAAAATAGATTTATTTGCCAATATGAAAGAGACTTACTAACCTGCTAGTTGTTTCTCTGGGTCCCTCACATGTGACTGGCTGATGCAACATCCTGTCCTTGAGGTGGTTTTCAAAATAAAAGTCCCACAATTGTGTTTTCTTGATGGTCGCCCCAGATGATATTTCATAAAATTAACATATGCGGACAACATTCGTTTGTATATTATGATGGAAGTATATGTGCAAATGCTTCATAATGTTGTCAATGAATGCATAACATGTTTGAAATTATGCCAAATAGGGCAAGGGAAATATTTAAATAGATTTAAAGTGATTTTAAGCCGGTTGTCCAAATAGAAGTCAATGCTGGACGGTCACCCCACATGGACATTTGACACTTCAGATAGCAGAAAAATTACCAATAACTCAAATGTTTGGAGGAGTTAGAGTGGGTCTGTATATGGGGAAGGTATTAGAGATACATGTAATCTTTTTATGAATTTTAATGTTTTTTTTAAGGTAAGAAATTCAGTGGGACAGAAAAAATAGGCGTCACGTCATTGACCCATAAGCATCATGTTTAATGTTAATAGCAAACATACATATTAGTTATCACGGTTCTCCTTTAATAATAGAATGTCAGTGCAACAAAGTCAGCGGTAATGAATAGTTCCTAGACTACGGATACTCGACCGGTGGAGCTCTGAAGGGAGTGAGACGAAGCGAGGCGATACAGGGAAAAGCAAGGTGGTGGCTGGAGACGGTTGGTTCTCTCTAGAGCTCCTGCTCCAGAGAAACTGTAGACTGGTCGGATAATCCTGTCGTCGCTGGAAGAAGGGGTCTTGTACGGAACCGGTCCTTGTATTCCTAGCGCCCGATGGCAGGGTTAATAGCTATTAATCCAAAAGCCTGTTGGCATAGATGGTAGCTAGTTAGCTTTGTTTGTACGTGAAACTAACCCGCAGACGGTCTCCAATGAGTAGTTATATCCAAATGTCGCTGGGTTTAACTATACGTCTCTCCACGTTACTTCGCTTACACAATTCACTATACTGTGCCAATAATGGCGCGACAATATTATAGTGGTATCTAATAGCCGTACGGCTCTCTATAACGATACGTTGCCTGGCCGTGCTGTTTACAACTGCTCCAAACGTATTCACTCTCGCTCTGTTAGTTTTCCTGTTATGCTGCTGCTGCTGCTTGCACCGTCTACACAATATACTCTATATTAGTTCCCTGTGGACTCCGCCTATTCACCTGTACAGAATCAATGCGCTCGCTCTGGGCTTGTCCGGGCATGTCTGAACATGTCTAGAAAACATGTCTAGGGGGGCGCGCCTCTGGTGCCTACAGCGTCAAGAATGGGACACATAATAAGGCGAATGAAGAATACTGTTAGGCAAACAGATGACGTAAAGATATATATCTTATATATATAAACAATATATAAGTTATACAAAATAATAAACGCAGACTTTCAGAACACTAACCTTAACCAACTTCGAAAGAGTGCCTAAGCTTAACCGGTGTAGAAACAGGCGTCACACGATTGGTGCGACCAGAAACGTCAGTGGCCAATCAGATCGCAGAACGCGAACGCGGAACTGGAAATCCGTTGGTAAAAGTAATCAGGCACTCAGGTTAGGTGGGGCTCGAACATATTTCTAACTACCCAAGTGGGGCCTGATTGAAAAGGTGTGGGAACCACTGGACTAGCCCATGTCTTATACTTCATGATGGACTAGTCACTAGCCCATGTCTTATACTTCATGATGGACTAGTCACTAGCCCATGTCTTATACTTCATGATGGACTAGTCACTAGCCCATGTCTTATACTTCATGATGGACTAGTCACTAGCCCATGTCTTATACTTCATGATGGACTAGTCACTAGCCCATGTCTTATACTTCATGATGGACTAGTCACTAGCCCATGTCTTATACTTCATGATGGACTAGTCACTAGCCCATGTCTTATACTTCATGATGGACTAGTCACTAGCCCATGTCTTATACTTCATGATGGACTAGTCACTAGCCCATGTCTTATACTTCATGATGGACTAGTCACTAGCCCATGTCTTATACTTCATGATGGACTAGTCACTAGCCCATGTCTTATACTTCATGATGGACTAGTCACTAGCCCATGTCTTATACTTCATGATGGACTAGTCACTAGCCCATGTCTTATGCTTCATGATGGACTAGTCACTAGCCCATGTCTTATACTTCATGATGGACTAGTCACTAGCCCATGTCTTATACTTCATGATGGACTAGTCACTAGCCCATGTCTTATGCTTCATGATGGACTAGTCACTAGCCCATGTCTTATACTTCATGATGGACTAGTCACTAGCCCATGTCTTATACTTCATGATGGACTAGTCACTAGCCCATGTCTTATACTTCATGATGGACTAGTCACTAGCCCATGTCTTATACTTCATGATGGACTAGTCACTAGCCCATGTCTTATACTTCATGATGGACTAGTCACTAGCCCATGTCTTATACTTCATGATGGACTAGTCACTAGCCCATGTCTTATACTTCATGATGGACTAGTCACTAGCCCATGTCTTATACTTCATGATGGACTAGTCACTAGCCCATGTCTTATGCTTCATGATGGACTAGTCACTAGCCCATGTCTTATACTTCATGATGGACTAGTCACTAGCCCATGTCTTATACTTCATGATGGACTAGTCACTAGCCCATGTCTTATACTTCATGATGGACTAGTCACTAGCCCATGTCTTATACTTCATGATGGACTAGTCACTAGCCCATGTCTTATACTTCATGATGGACTAGTCACTAGCCCATGTCTTATACTTCATGATGGACTAGTCACTAGCCCATGTCTTATACTTCATGATGGACTAGTCACTAGCCCATGTCTTATACTTCATGATGGACTAGTCACTAGCCCATGTCTTATACTTCATGATGGACTAGTCACTAGCCCATGTCTTATACTTCATGATGGACTAGTCACTAGCCCATGTCTTATACTTCATGATGGACTAGTCACTAGCCCATGTCTTATACTTCATGATGGACTAGTCACTAGCCCATGTCTTATGCTTCATGATGGACTAGTCACTAGCCCATGTCTTGTCTCATAGGGCCTAAAAGAGAAAATCGTTTGTTTCCGCTTGCCGACCGACCCTGCCGATTTAGGTGCGACCCAATTTATTTTACGAGTTTAATTTTTTTTTTTTTTTTTTTAACAATAAAGTTTCATAAAAATCGTAGTCAAACCTTTAGTATTATGAATATTAAACATGCTGGCCGAGTACATGCATCCATGTTGTTGTGAACATTTTAATTAAATAAAGAAATTCCCTATACATAGTCGCCGTGGGAAAGAATTAAATAAAAAATTAAATAAAATAAATTCCCTACCTACCCTTAACTGACAACCAACAGGAAACAAACAATATTTTCTTTTATGCCTAGGGGTCTATGGTTCATGATGGACTAGAACCATGTCTTGTCTCATAGGGGTCTATGCTTCATGATGGACTAGAACCATGTCTTGTCTCATAGGGGTCTATGCTTCATGATGGACTAGAACCATGTCTTGTCTCATAGGGGTCTATGCTTCATGATGGACTAGAACCATGTCTTGTCTCATAGGGTTCTATGGTTCATGATGGACTAGAACCATGTCTTGTCTCATAGGGGTCTATGCTTCATGATGGACCTATCCCAGAGGGACAAGCTCTCTGCCTTGGTGGAGGAGCTGACCACATCAGGAGAACCTCAGCTCAACCAGGACAAGATGAAGGAAGTCAAGAAGATCTGCAAGTAAGACAACCACTCTCCCACCAAAACCCCAACGTACCTACTAACAGGCTAACGTCTGCACCACCCAAACCCCAACTAACAGGCTAACGTCTGCACCACCCAGGGGTGTAAAGTACTTGAGTAATTGTACTTCGTTACAATACTTAAGTACTGTTTTTGGGGATTTGTACTTTACTCAAGTATTATTAGGTTTGTATACTTGTACTTTTACTCAATTACATTTCAGAGAGAAAAAAAACATACTTTTTACTCCTTACATTTAAAATGCAGACCTTCAAAGTACAAATCTCACAGGTCCAACCATTTTAATTAGTATATTTGTTTCTCTGGCCGAACTAATGCTAATGTTATTAATCCTGCGGCCGCACTTTATTCAATGGAAAATGAACCCGCCCATACCCATGCTGATTGGTCCTTGTGCAAGACTAGAAAGAGGGGATCTTTGATTAAACACCTGCTATCAGAAGAATAGACAGTCAGAAAAAAAGTTTTTTTTTACTTTTACTCAAGTGTGTTTTTAGCCAGATACTCTGACTTTTACTTGAGTGCGATTTTGAGACGGTACCCCTACTTTTACTTAAAGTGTAATTTCGGGCTACTTTTTACACCCCCGTTTTCACCGTGTCGGGGGGTTCACATGTTTTCTCTCTCTCCCTCCAGAGTATCTAATGACTACATTGAGCACTTCTACCACCTGGTGATGTCCCGGCTGAGTGAGGCCCACTGTCAGGTCAGACTGGCAGCCTTCCAGATGGCCAGTGAACTCTTCTCCAGATCACACCACTTCAGGACGCTGCTAGTGGACAACTTCCAGGTCACATGACACTGTAGCTTAAACTATGGCAAGATATAGATACTGTAGCTTAAACTATGGCAAGATATAGATACTGTAGATATAGATACTGTAGATTAAACTATGGCAGGATATAGATACTGTAGATTAAACTATGGTAGGATATAGATACTGTAGATTAAACTATGGTAGGATATAGATACTGTAGATTAAACTATGGTAGGATATAGATACTGTAGATTAAACTATGGCAGGATATAGATACTGTAGATTAAATTATGGCAGGATATAGATACTGTAGATTAAACTATGGCAAGATATAGATACTGTAGATTAAACTATGGCAAGATATAGATACTGTAGATTAAACTATGGCAAAATATAGATACTGTAGATTAAATTATGGCAAAATATAGATACTGTAGATTAAACTATGGTAGGATATAGATACTGTAGATTAGATCATTTTCAAACAAAAATTACCATTTTAACACTTTCAGTGCCACGAGGTGGCACCAGAGTTAGCGCTTGAATGCCACCATCCACTTTAATGTTAGCGTTAATATCGCCTAATCTATATTTTAAATTATGGCTATGTGTCTAATCTGCCTGTCGCTTATCAAAGAATCCTTTTCCAGTCAGTGCTGTCAAGGCAGATTGGTTTTTTATCGCTTCATTTCCGTTTGAGAGCATTTTGAAAAGCACCCGTTTTGAGGTAAAAAAACAGCCCATTGTGGGCCATTCAGTGATAATCGTCTTTTACTGGAATATTCCAGAACGTTGATATTTGTCGGCCTATTTATGAATCGTTTTCAAATAAACGCTAGATGATCAATAGTATACGTGCACGCACGCCCATTCGAGCCGCACGCTGATAATAGCCTTGTTCATTTCCTCATGGTTTTTTCAGTAAAACCGATAGAGCACATTTCACAAAACAGCTTATATCTTCATCAAAATGAGTCTGATTATCCTAACACTGATAACATAGATTCCTTACCTGACATCAGATGGTATCCAACTGGTATATTCCAATTCCTGATCACCATTCGAAAAAATCGATAAGTGTATAGCTCTAACGTGCATACAGTAGAATTCAAGATCCGCGGCGCTCAGAGGCTCCAGGATGAACTCTAGTAACCCCGGCTGCATCAGTGGACTGGAAAATGTGGAGTACAGGATTTTTTTTCCCCATCCATTTTCATTGAGTCCATTCCAAAATCCCTTATGTCATCTGGGAGACGATAGGGGGCGCTTTTTTCCACATCTGATCGCCGGCGGCTCTCGGGTAGACTAGGGTAGGCTCGCGTGATGCAATATGATTTCAGATCACTAAAAAAGAAAAAAGAAAAAAATTCCGAGAAATCTCGTGAGTGGCATAGAAAATGTACATTACCCCAGTTTTTCTGAACCTGTTTTGCATCAAGGCCCAAATAACATTGGCCATGAAGTGACTGAAATGTAAATTAACATTTTATCAAATCATATTCATAGATTTTATACATACAACCTGTCATGAAACTACATGGTTATCCGTGTCTTATTATACAAATATTTAGTTTTATTATATAAAAAATAACTGATGTGAAACATGAAGCATGTGGCGGCTGGGTGGCACAGCGGACTAAGCGCTCGTCACCAACGCGAGAGACACTGGTATCGAATACGGCTGTCGGCGTTGCCTCCGGCTTGGCCGGCCGCCATACTGGCTCAATTGGCAGAGTCAGCGGGAGGGAAGGGTGGGGTGGTAATCTGGTCGTTGTAAACAGCGACTCCTACAGGTCGGTCAGGGCGCCTGCACGGCGAGGGAGGGAGATGGTGAGGGTAGTGTGACCTCCCACACGTTAGTCCGCGCTGGCAGGTGAAAAGATGCTGCTGGCTGTCTCCTATGTCTCGGAGGAAGCATCCGATAGACTTCAGGACTCCCTAGACCGACCAGTGGGGGGCACATGCGAGCAACAACCAGGAAAGGGAGGGGGGAATTGGCATAACGACTAAATTGGGATGGGAGAAAAACAGGAGGAGAAAAAGTGGATAAAAAAAAATAAAGATACTGGACGCATCTCACAGTTGGAATTATTTGTCTGTTTTATTCCTCGAGTTCACAGTAAACAAATGATGGTCATCTGAAGATTCAGTCATGTTAACACGTCATTATCTGAAGATAGACATGTTTCAGTCATGTTAACACGTCATTATCTGAAGATAGACATGTTTCAGTCATGTTAACACGTCATTATCTGAAGATAGACATGTTTCAGTCATGTTAACACGTCATTATCTGAAGATAGACATGTTTCAGTCATGTTAACACTTCATTATCTGAAGATAGACATGTTTCAGTCATGTTAACACGTCATTATCTGAAGATAGACATGTTTCAGTCATGTTAACACGTCATTATCTGAAGATAGACATGTTTCAGTCATGTTAACACGTCATTATCTGAAGATAGACATGTTTCAGTCATGTTAACACGTCATTATCTGAAGATAGACATGTTTCAGTCATGTTAACACTTCATTATCTGAAGATAGACATGTTTCAGTCATGTTAACACGTCATTATCTGAAGATAGACATGTTTCAGTCATGTTAACACGTCATTATCTGAAGATAGACATGTTTCAGTCATGTTAACACTTCATTATCTGAAGATAGACATGTTTCAGTCATGTTAACACGTCATTATCTGAAGATAGACATGTTTCAGTCATGTTAACACGTCATTATCTGAAGATAGACATGTTTCAGTCATGTTAACACGTCATTATCTGAAGATAGACATGTTTCAGTCATGTTAACACTTCATTATCTGAAGATAGACATGTTTCAGTCATGTTAACACGTCATTATCTGAAGATAGACATGTTTCAGTCATGTTAACACTTCATTATCTGAAGATAGACATGTTTCAGTCATGTTAACACGTCATTATCTGAAGATAGACATGTTTCAGTCATGTTAACACGTCATTATCTGAAAATAGACATGTTTCAGTCATGTTAACACGTCATTATCTGAAGATAGACATGTTTCAGTCATGTTAACACGTCATTATCTGAAGATAGACATGTTTCAGTAATCTTAACATGTCACTATCTGAAGATAATATATAGATATCCTTACAAGCACAGCTCTGTGACCCAGCCTCCCACTGGTTGAGTTAGGGCTTTATATAATGTAGATCAAAATATCAGCCTTTGAGAAGATTCCTCTCTCCCCTCATTCGTTCACTTCTCTCAGTTTTACCATCCATTTTCCATCTTTAATTCTCCCTTATCTAATGTATCTCTCTGCGTCTCTCTCTCTCTCTCTAGGAGTTCTTGGATTTAACCGTGGAGACGGACTCAGACCAGCCCCTCCCCCCACCCGCAGAGGTGGCCAAGAAACTGAAGACATTGGCTATCCAGACTGTCCAATCGTGGCAGGCCTCCCACGGATCAGCCTATAAGAAGCTAGCATTGGGCTATCATTTCCTGAAACAGGTCAAGAAGGTGAGACCGGGGATCAGTTACCATAGCAGCGGGTGGACACACTGACGTTCAGTGGTGACCAGTGTTCATTTCATCAGCTATTTTTTATTTTAGTTATAATATCGTATAGCTTTGCGCTCTGCTCTATTGGAACTGTCCCTTTAATCATATGCTATCATGAAAACGTTCACCCACGTGTACGCAACCACCTGCCTGACCACGCCCACATCCGCTCACATATACGCAGGGTCATGGCCATACTACCAGCTCCTTCCCTACTTTCACCACCGTGAAGTCCGTGTATAGCACTTCTTTTTTTGATCCACTTTTTTCTCCCCATTTTTCTATTTTTCTCCCATCCCAATTTTGTGTATCCAATTCTTCCCTCCCCTGTCTTGAACGTTGCTAGACTATGCCTCCCACAGGTCGGTTGTAGTGAGGACAGAAGCCTTGCATCACGTGTCCCCTCCGGTACACGAGGAGGCAGCCTGTCGCATCTTTTCACCGCAGCAGCTCGAACTCTCAGTGGCGAGAAGTAACGCGTGGGAGGCTCACGCTGCCCCCGATACTTCCTGCTTCCGTCGCACCAACGTCACCAAATCGACCTGTAGGAGTCGCTGTCCACAACGTCAAATCCCCACCCACCGGCCTTTCCCACCCTCTAACACTGCCAATTGTGTTAGTATGAACGACCGGCCAGCCGGTAGCAACGCCGAGAGCTGGTCTCGAACCCAGCGTCTCCTGCGTTAGAGGTAAGCGCTTTGCCCACTGCGCCAATCAGCCGCCCCGTGTATAGCACTTCTTCAAGTTCAGTGCTAAAAGTAGTTAGTTGGTAAGGAGCTGTGCTGACATTGTCTTTTTGTTTTCTCTCTCTCGCAAATTTTCGGGAAAAGAAAGGGATAATGTCTTCCCCACAGGAGAGTTTAGACGATTACCGTTCTGACCTCCACCAGCGCTTCACAGTCGCGGCTTCCTCCGTGCGTCGTGGGGCGTTCCTGGCTCCACGGTTGTGGCAGGCAGGTGCGCCTCAGCGGCGTCCGGAGGAGAGGGGCCGTCGAGCTCCCATCTCCTGTGAGGTGGCCGAGTTCCGGCTCTGGTTCCCCCGCCGGAGGACAGTCAGCCGGCAGGCTGGCAGTCCCTCTGGTGGCCGGGGATTTGCAACGCAGGCTCTTCGCCTCGGCTCGCTCTCGTCATACGGCGATGAGCGGCGGGGCGGACAGCTTAGCGGCTGTGTTGGGCTGGCACCGAGCGAGGATTCCCTCGTCTCCTCTCCATCGCATCCAATGGAAACAGAGGATTACATGGAGGGGGCGGGGGCTTTCTTGTTCGACGCTCCAGCGGAGACAGAGCATTCTCCCCCTCGGGGAGTGGCAGAGGGTGCCGTGTCTTCCTGGAGAGCGTCGTACTCCGGGACTGGGTTAAAGTCACCACCCCCGAGACGAGATACCCTGCTATCAGCCGCACCGGATGTTGGCTCCCACCTATCCTATGGAGACAGTGAGTGTAGCCTCCCGAACGCGAGGGATGCGAGCGAAGTGGAAGAAGGTGTGCAAAGGGAGTTGCGCGCCTTGTTGCCCGAGCTTATGACAGCAGCCGCACCGTGCTAACGGAGTGGAGCTGCCACAGCCACTGCCGGCACCTGTTCCTGATGACATGATAGGTAATCTCTGGCAATGCCGTCCTGTGAGGGAGGCGTGTGTTGTCTGCCCATTCCTCCCATCGATGGAGGCTTACGTGGCGCAGGGACAGGTAATTCCCCGCATCGTCGGCCTCACCCCCACCTACGTGCCTTTCACACGGGTGGTGGGTTTGGTCCAGGGGTTGAAGGAGGGGGTGCCTCGACTTGATAGCCCGATGGCATCCATCTAGATGGTGTGGGAGCCGAAAAAGAAGCCACTTCCCCAGGGGAAGTCGGCTAAGCAGTTGGCTGTCTGGAGTGACCTCCAACATCGCGCAGCTGGTGCGCTTCATGTCGGGGCTGATGCCGGGCGGGGTGGTACTGGACGACCACCAGAAGTACCTCCACGCCCAGGCCACGGGAGCCATCCTGCATCTCACGCAGCTACAGGCGATAGCTGCGGGGAAACAGCGCGCCCTGGCCACTCTGATCCAGCGCCACCTGTGGCTTGAGCAGGCGGCACTGACGGATCAACGGAGTGTTTACAGTCACTTTGGCATGGTTTACATTCACTTTGGCATGGTTTACATTCACTTTGGCATGGTTTACAGTCACTTTGGCATGGTTTACATTCACTTTGGCATGGTTTACAGTCACTTTGGCATGGTTTACAGTCACTTTAGCATGGTTTACAGTCACTTTGGCATGGTTTACATTCACTTTGGCATGGTTTACAGTCACTTTAGCATGGTTTACAGTCACTTTGGCATGGTTTACAGTCACTTTGGCATGGTTTACATTCACTTTGGCATGGTTTACAGTCACTTTGGCATGGTTTACAGTCACTTTAGCATGGTTTACAGTCACTTTGGCATGGTTTACAGTCACTTTGGCATGGTTTACAGTCACTTTAGCATGGTTTACAGTCACTTTAGCATGGTTTACAGTCACTTTGGCATGGTTTACATTCACTTTGGCATGGTTTACAGTCACTTTGGCATGGTTTACAGTCACTTTGGCATGGTTTACATTCACTTTGGCATGGTTTACATTCACTTTAGCATGGGTTACATTCACTTTGGCATGGTTTACAGTCACTTTGGCATGGTTTACAGTCACTTTGGCATGGTTTACATTCACTTTGGCATGGTTTACATTCACTTTGGCATGGTTTACATTCACTTTAGCATGGTTTACATTCACTTTGGCATGGTTTACATTCACTTTGGCATGGTTTACATTCACTTTAGCATGGTTTACATTCACTTTGGCATGGTTTACATTCACTTTAGCATGGTTTACAGTCACTTTAGCATGGTTTACATTCACTTTGGCATGGTTTACATCACTTTGGCATGGTTTACAGTCACTTTGGCATGGTTTACATTCACTTTGGCATGGTTTACAGTCACTTTGGCACGGTTTACATTCACTTTAGCATGGTTTACATTCACTTTAGCATGGTTTACAGTCACTTTAGCATGGTTTACATTCACTTTGGCACGGTTTACAGTCACTTTGGCACGGTTTACATTCACTTTGGCATGGTTTACATTCACTTTGGCATGGTTTACAGTCACTTTGGCATGGTTTACAGTCACTTTGGCATGGTTTACATTCACTTTGGCATGGTTTACATTCACTTTGGCATGGTTTACAGTCACTTTGGCACGGTTTACATTCACTTTAGCATGGTTTACATTCACTTTGGCATGGTTTACAGTCACTTTGGCACGGTTTACAGTCACTTTGGCATGGTTTACATTCACTTTAGCATGGTTTACATTCACTTTAGCATGGTTTACAGTCACTTTGGCATGGTTTACATTCACTTTAGCATGGTTTACATTCACTTTGGCATGGTTTACATTCACTTTGGCATGGTTTACATTCACTTTGGCATGGTTTACAGTCACTTTGGCATGGTTTACAGTCACTTTGGCATGGTTTACATTCACTTTAGCATGGTTTACAGTCACTTTGGCATGGTTTACATTCACTTTAGCATGGTTTACATTCACTTTGGCATGGTTTACATTCACTTTGGCATGGTTTACATTCACTTTGGCATGGTTTACATTCACTTTAGCATGGTTTACATTCACTTTGGCATGGTTTACATTCACTTTGGCATGGTTTACATTCACTTTAGCATGGTTTACATTCACTTTGGCATGGTTTACATTCACTTTGGCATGGTTTACATTCACTTTGGCATGGTTTACAGTCACTTTGGCATGGTTTACATTCACTTTGGCATGGTTTACAGTCACTTTGGCACGGTTTACATTCACTTTAGCATGGTTTACATTCACTTTAGCATGGTTTACAGTCACTTTGGCATGGTTTACATTCACTTTAGCATGGTTTACATTCACTTTAGCATGGTTTACAGTCACTTTGGCATGGTTTACATTCACTTTAGCATGGTTTACATTCACTTTGGCATGGTTTACATTCACTTTAGCATGGTTTACATTCACTTTGGCATGGTTTACATTCACTTTGGCATGGTTTACAGTAGGGATGCACGATATCAGCAATTATGACGTCATCCCGATAAACTCGATAACGTTATTGATAGCTCCGATAACATATAATAATTTTTTTGGTTAAAAGAAATCCGGTGTGGGTGGATTTGGATGAAGGGCGCTTGTTTTTATTATAGCCTCCTCCCGTTTTGCCAGTACTGTGGTGAAACTGATAGCGTGTGGTTTAGGAACAGGGAGTTTTTCACAAATCCAGCGCTCCCCTTCTTGGCTGTGATGTAGTCACGTTACATTTGGAGACAGACAGTCGATCTGCCAATTACGTCCCACGGCTTGCACCCACCTCTTCTTCTTACCACCAATCAGAAGCTCTCGTTCGTTTATTTACCTCCGGATTGTCAGCCATTACTCTACTCGGAGCTAACGTTATCTCCCCGCCAGCCACATTGACAAGTACCAGCGCTTATACATTACTGGCAAATGTCTTGTTGCACTTGTGGCAACGAGCGTTGTCAGCATCGACTTTAGTAAAATAGACCCAGACTTTTGAACATTTCGTTCTGTCCATTATGAGAGCAGAGCTGTCTGTGGCAGCGCAGCACCCGTGTCTGTGTGTGTGTGTGTGAGTGAGTGAGTGTGTGTGTGTGGGATGGAGGGGAAGAGAGGAGAGCACAGCAGGCAGAGACACAGGCAGGAGAGATAATAGACAACTGCCAACTAGGGTTGGGCATCGTTTGGATTTGAACGATTCCGATTCCGATTCTCCATATCGATTCCTGTTCTAAACGATTCTCGATTCCGATTCTTTGAGGTGCAGGTCAAAACAGGTCACAGCTTATTTCGAAGGAGATTTTTTATTTTTTTTTATTTCAAAAAGAAAATCATACTATTCACATTTTCAGTTGACTTGATACAGTTTAATTTGGTTGCTGTACTGTAACTAGGGTATTAATTAACAAAGTAAAAAAAAAAAAAATCGAAATTTAGAATCGAAATTCAAATATGTTACTTCCGGTTCCAGAACCGGAAGTTAGGAACCGGTTCCTATTAGAACCGGTTTTCGGTGCCCAACCCTACTGCCAACAAGATTAGTTTGCGACGTTTAAATTCCTAAAAAAAAAAACTCCATCATTTCTCGAGTACCGATAGCAGTACCGATGACGTCGGAGCTTATAAATACCCAAAAAAAAAAAAAAGTTTGATAAAAAAAAAAATATATATATATATATATATATATATATATATATATATATACAGTTAAAAAAATATATTATAATACAATAAATATCGGTTATCGGTATCGGTATCGGCTTGAGGAGCATAAAGTTATCGGTATCGGTGTCAAAAAATCAATATCGTGCATCCCTAGTTTACAGTCACTTTGGCACGGTTTACATTCACTTTGGCATGGTTTACATTCACTTTGGCACGGTTTACAGTCACTTTGGCATGGTTTACATTCACCTTGGCATGGTTTACATTCACTTTAGCATGGTTTACATTCACTTTGGCATGGTTTACATTCACTTTGGCACGGTTTACAGTCACTTTGGCATGGTTTACATTCACTTTGGCATGGTTTACATTCACTTTAGCATGGTTTACATTCACTTTGGCATGGTTTACAGTCACTTTGGCACGGTTTACATTCACTTTGGCATGGTTTACAGTCACTTTGGCATGGTTTACAGTCACTTTGGCATGGTTTACATTCACTTTGGCATGGTTTACAGTCACTTTGGCATGGTTTACAGTCACTTTGGCATGGTTTACATTCACTTTGGCATGGTTTACATTCACTTTGGCACGGTTTACATTCACTTTGGCATGGTTTACAGTCACTTTAGCATGGTTTACAGTCACTTTGGCATGGTTTACATTCACTTTAGCATGGTTTACATTCACTTTGGCATGGTTTACATTCACTTTAGCATGGTTTACAGTCACTTTGGCATGGTTTACATTCACTTTAGCATGGTTTACAGTCACTTTGGCATGGTTTACAGTCACTTTGGCATGGTTTACATTCACTTTGGCATGGTTTACATTCACTTTAGCATGGTTTACATTCACTTTGGCATGGTTTACATTCACTTTAGCATGGTTTACAGTCACTTTGGCATGGTTTACATTCACTTTGGCATGGTTTACATTCACTTTAGCATGGTTTACATTCACTTTGGCATGGTTTACAGTCACTTTGGCATGGTTTACAGTCACTTTGTCATGGTTTACATTCACTTTGGCATGGTTTACATTCACTTTGGCATGGTTTACAGTCACTTTGGCATGGTTTACATTCACTTTGGCATGGTTTACAGTCACTTTGGCATGGTTTACAGTCACTTTGGCATGGTTTACAGTCACGTTGGCATGGTTTACATTCACTTTGGCATGGTTTACATTCACTTTGGCATGGTTTACAGTCACTTTGGCATGGTTTACAGTCACTTTGGCATGGTTTACAGTCACTTTGGCATGGTTTACAGTCACTTTGGCACGGTTTACATTCACTTTGGCACGGTTTACATTCACTTTGGCATGGTTTACAGTCACTTTGGCATGGTTTACAGTCACTTTGGCATGGTTTACAGTCACTTTGGCATGGTTTACAGTCACTTTGGCACGGTTTACAGTCACTTTGGCATGGTTTACAGTCACTTTGGCACGGTTTACATTCACTTTGGCATGGTTTACATTCACTTTGGCATGGTTTACAGTAGGGATGCACGATATCAGCAATTATGACGTCATCCCGATAAACTCGATAACGTTATTGATAGCTCCGATAACATATAATAATTTTTTTGGTTAAAAGAAATCCGGTGTGGGTGGATTTGGATGAAGGGCGCTTGTTTTTATTATAGCCTCCTCCCGTTTTGCCAGTACTGTGGTGAAACTGATAGCGTGTGGTTTAGGAACAGGGAGTTTTTCACAAATCCAGCGCTCCCCTTCTTGGCTGTGATGTAGTCACGTTACATTTGGAGACAGACAGTCGATCTGCCAATTACGTCCCACGGCTTGCACCCACCTCTTCTTCTTACCACCAATCAGAAGCTCTCGTTCGTTTATTTACCTCCGGATTGTCAGCCATTACTCTACTCGGAGCTAACGTTATCTCCCCGCCAGCCACATTGACAAGTACCAGCGCTTATACATTACTGGCAAATGTCTTGTTGCACTTGTGGCAACGAGCGTTGTCAGCATCGACTTTAGTAAAATAGACCCAGACTTTTGAACATTTCGTTCTGTCCATTATGAGAGCAGAGCTGTCTGTGGCAGCGCAGCACCCGTGTCTGTGTGTGTGTGTGTGAGTGAGTGAGTGTGTGTGTGTGGGATGGAGGGGAAGAGAGGAGAGCACAGCAGGCAGAGACACAGGCAGGAGAGATAATAGACAACTGCCAACTAGGGTTGGGCATCGTTTGGATTTGAACGATTCCGATTCCGATTCTCCATATCGATTCCTGTTCTAAACGATTCTCGATTCCGATTCTTTGAGGTGCAGGTCAAAACAGGTCACAGCTTATTTCGAAGGAGATTTTTTATTTTTTTTTATTTCAAAAAGAAAATCATACTATTCACATTTTCAGTTGACTTGATACAGTTTAATTTGGTTGCTGTACTGTAACTAGGGTATTAATTAACAAAGTAAAAAAAAAAAAAATCGAAATTTAGAATCGAAATTCAAATATGTTACTTCCGGTTCCAGAACCGGAAGTTAGGAACCGGTTCCTATTAGAACCGGTTTTCGGTGCCCAACCCTACTGCCAACAAGATTAGTTTGCGACGTTTAAATTCCTAAAAAAAAAAACTCCATCATTTCTCGAGTACCGATAGCAGTACCGATGACGTCGGAGCTTATAAATACCCAAAAAAAAAAAAAAGTTTGATAAAAAAAAATATATATATATATATATATATATATATATATATATATATATATATACAGTTAAAAAAATATATTATAATACAATAAATATCGGTTATCGGTATCGGTATCGGCTTGAGGAGCATAAAGTTATCGGTATCGGTGTCAAAAAATCAATATCGTGCATCCCTAGTTTACAGTCACTTTGGCACGGTTTACATTCACTTTGGCATGGTTTACATTCACTTTGGCACGGTTTACAGTCACTTTGGCATGGTTTACATTCACCTTGGCATGGTTTACATTCACTTTAGCATGGTTTACATTCACTTTGGCATGGTTTACATTCACTTTGGCACGGTTTACAGTCACTTTGGCATGGTTTACATTCACTTTGGCATGGTTTACATTCACTTTAGCATGGTTTACATTCACTTTGGCATGGTTTACAGTCACTTTGGCACGGTTTACATTCACTTTGGCATGGTTTACAGTCACTTTGGCATGGTTTACAGTCACTTTGGCATGGTTTACATTCACTTTGGCATGGTTTACAGTCACTTTGGCATGGTTTACAGTCACTTTGGCATGGTTTACATTCACTTTGGCATGGTTTACATTCACTTTGGCACGGTTTACATTCACTTTGGCATGGTTTACAGTCACTTTAGCATGGTTTACAGTCACTTTGGCATGGTTTACATTCACTTTAGCATGGTTTACATTCACTTTGGCATGGTTTACATTCACTTTAGCATGGTTTACAGTCACTTTGGCATGGTTTACATTCACTTTAGCATGGTTTACAGTCACTTTGGCATGGTTTACAGTCACTTTGGCATGGTTTACATTCACTTTGGCATGGTTTACATTCACTTTAGCATGGTTTACATTCACTTTGGCATGGTTTACATTCACTTTAGCATGGTTTACAGTCACTTTGGCATGGTTTACATTCACTTTGGCATGGTTTACATTCACTTTAGCATGGTTTACATTCACTTTGGCATGGTTTACAGTCACTTTGGCATGGTTTACAGTCACTTTGTCATGGTTTACATTCACTTTGGCATGGTTTACATTCACTTTGGCATGGTTTACAGTCACTTTGGCATGGTTTACATTCACTTTGGCATGGTTTACAGTCACTTTGGCATGGTTTACAGTCACTTTGGCATGGTTTACAGTCACGTTGGCATGGTTTACATTCACTTTGGCATGGTTTACATTCACTTTGGCATGGTTTACAGTCACTTTGGCATGGTTTACAGTCACTTTGGCATGGTTTACAGTCACTTTGGCATGGTTTACAGTCACTTTGGCACGGTTTACATTCACTTTGGCACGGTTTACATTCACTTTGGCATGGTTTACAGTCACTTTGGCATGGTTTACAGTCACTTTGGCATGGTTTACAGTCACTTTGGCATGGTTTACAGTCACTTTGGCACGGTTTACAGTCACTTTGGCATGGTTTACAGTCACTTTGGCACGGTTTACATTCACTTTGGCATGGTTTACAGTCACTTTGGCATGGTTTACAGTCACTTTGGCATGATTTACAGTCACTTTGGCATGGTTTACAGTCACTTTGGCACGGTTTACAGTCACTTTGGCATGGTTTACAGTCACTTTGGCATGGTTCACAGTCACTTTGGCACGGTTTACAGTCACTTTGGCATGGTTTACAGTCACTTTGGCATGGTTTACAGTCACTTTGGCACGGTTTACAGTCACTTTGGCATGGTTTACAGTCACTTTGGCATGGTTTACATTCACTTTGGCACGGTTTACAGTCACTTTGGCATGGTTTACAGTCACTTTGGCATGGTTTACAGTCACTTTGGCATGGTTTACAGTCACTTTGGCACGGTTTACAGTCACTTTGGCATGGTTTACATTCACTTTGGCATGGTTTACATTCACTTTAGCATGGTTTACAGTCACTTTGGCACGGTTTACAGTCACTTTAGCATGGTTTACAGTCACTTTGGCATGGTTTACAGTCACTTTGGCACGGTTTACAGTCACTTTGGCACGGTGAAAAGAAAGCGTGTCTGGGGCCGTGACATCAAGGGAGATTCAGGCTTCCATGAAATCATATTATGAACATTAGTCAAGTCAAGTCAAGTCAAGAGTTTTAATTGTCACGGCATACAGGTATACAATGAAATGCGGGTGGTCTTGCCCGCAACGATGTGCAATACAGTGGTACATATAATAGAATCAAAAGAAGGAAACAGCATTGTGCAGTAACAGGTAGCAGGTAACATGGAGTGACATCTCGGTATCTGTACATAGTTATTTACAGAGCATGTGGGACATGCTAGTTAGCTTTGGTAGTGCAATACACTGTTCCTGTTATTCTAATTTAAAGTGTCCTTTCCTTTGGCCATAAGTGTGCGTGTGTGCGGCATGAGTGTGTGCCCGCTCATGTTAAAGTGTTAAGTGGCTGCTCGTGTGTGAGCGTGCACAGCGTGCGTGTCGTGTGTGTGTTCATGTGTGCTTGTGTGTGGACAGTTCAATGTTCTGAGCACTCAATGTTCATTGTTCAGGGCTCTGATGGCCTGGGGGAAGAAGCTGAGCCTGAGCCGCTCTGTCCTAGTAGCTGGGGTTCGCAGGCGTCTGCCTGACCTCAGCAGCTGGAACAGGCTGTTATTGGGGTGGTGAGGGTCTTTCATTATCCTGCAGGCTCTGGATTTGCACCTCTTGTTGTATAGGACCTGCAGGGTTGGTAGTGCAATACCCGTGGTACGCTCGGCTGAGCGCACCACTCTCTGTAGGGCCTTCTTGTCCTGTGCCGTGCTGTTTCCATACCAGGCAGTGATGTTTCCGGTCAGGATGCTCTCTACAGCTCCTGAGTAGAAGGACTGGAGTATCTTCCCCGATACTCTGAACTTCCTTAACTGTCTCAGGTGGTAGAGGCGCTGCTTCGCCTTCTTTACTACTGTGTATGTGTGTGTTGACCATGTCAGGTCCTCTGAGATGTGGACCCCCAGGTACTTGAAGCTGCTCACCCTGTCCACGGTAGCCCCGTTCATGCTAGCAGCAAGTATTTGTCAACTAGGAGATGTGTCACGGCTGTGGTCTCAGCTGCCATGCGGCCGGCTGGCTGACGGATCACTCTATTCAAGCAGTTCTCTCCGCCCTCACCGTCACCTGGCACACGGCACACCGGTGCACACGAATGGAGCGCTCTCTGTGTAACCATGATACAGATGGGTGGAGTACAGCTCTCTCTGAAACTATGAGTCTCTCTATTTATCTCTCTCTCTCTCTCTCTCTCTCTCTCTCTCTCTCTCTCTCTCTCTCTCTCTCTCTCTCTCTCTCTTCCCCTCAGGTGGACTTTAACGACATCCAGGCCAGGACTCAGGCGGAGAG
Organism: Notolepis coatsorum; assembly: GCF_963971535.1. Classification (NCBI taxonomy): domain Eukaryota; kingdom Metazoa; phylum Chordata; class Actinopteri; order Aulopiformes; family Paralepididae; genus Notolepis; species Notolepis coatsorum. Next base: position 501,534 of record NW_028169930.1, read on the forward strand.
GAGGAGAGAGGAGGAGAGACAGAGGAGGATGGAGAGAATCTATAAAGACAAAGTGGAGAAAGCTACCAGAGAACTGGAGGGTAAACAACACCTTATCCCACACTGTAGAGCCCCTCCCACACTGTAGAGCCCCTCCCACACTGTAGAGCTCCTCCCACACTGTAGAGCCCCTCCCACACTGTAGAGCCCCTCCCACACTGGGCTTGTCACTGTAGAGCCCCTCCCACACTGGGCTTGTCACTGTAGAGCCCCTCCCACACTCTAGAGCTCATCCCACTCTGTAGAGCTCATCCCACTCTGTATAGCTCCTCCCACACTGTATAGCTCCTCCCACACTGTAGAGCCCCTCCCACACTCTAGAGCTCATCCCACTCTGTAGAGCTCATCCCACTCTGTATAGCTCCTCCCACACTGTATAGCTCCTCCCACACTGTAGAGCCCCTCCCGCACTGTAGAGCTCATCCCACTCTGTATAGCTCCTCCCACACTGTAGAGCCCCTCCCACACTGTAGAGCTCATCCCACTCTGTATAGCTCCTCCCACACTGTATAGCTCCTCCCACACTGTAGAGCTCCTCCCACACTGTAGAGCCCCTCCCACACTGTAGAGCCCCTCCCACACTGTAGAGCTCATCCCACTCTGTATAGCTCCTCCCACACTGTAGAGCCCCTCCCACACTGTAGAGCCCCTCCCACTCTGTATAGCTCCTCCCACACTGTATAGCTCCTCCCACACTGTAGAGCCCCTCCCACACTGTAGAGCTCATCCCACTCTGTATAGCTCCTCCCACACTGTAGAGCCCCTCCCACACTGTATAGCTCATCCCACTCTGTATAGCTCCTCCCACACTGTAGAGCCCCTCCCACACTGTAGAGCCCCTCCCACACTGTAGAGGCTAAAGGAGCCTAAAATATCAGGACAGAGGAATTAGGTATTCCTGCTATCAGGGCTGTTCAAGTACCTTTTATACAGAGGAACCGCTTGACCAGACACTGGCACAGTTATACAGAGCAGCATGAACCCCTTGACCAGACACTGGCACAGTTATACAGAGCAGCAGGACCCACTTGACCAGACACTGGCACAGTTATACAGAGCAGCAGGAACCGCTTGACCAGACACTGGCACAGTTATACAGAGTAGCAGGACCCACTTGACCAGACACTGGCACAGTTATACAGAGTACCAGGACCCACTTGACCAGACACTGGCACAGTTATACAGAGCAGGACCCACTTGACCAGACACTGGCACAGTTATACAGAGCACCAGGACCCACTTGACCAGACACTGGCACAGTTATACAGAGCAGCAGGACCCACTTGACCAGACACTGGCACAGTTATACAGAGTAGCAGGACCCACTTGACCAGACACTGGCACAGTTATACAGAGCACCAGGACCCACTTGACCAGACACTGGCACAGTTATACAGAGCTGCAGGACCCACTTGACCAGACACTGGCACAGTTATACAGAGTAGCAGGACCCACTTGACCAGACACTGGCACAGTTATACAGAGCAGGACCCACTTGACCAGACACTGGCACAGTTATACAGAGCAGCAGGACCCACTTGACCAGACACTGGCACAGTTATACAGAGCAGCAGGACCCACTTGACCAGACACTGGCACAGTTATACAGAGTAGCAGGACCCACTTGACCAGACACTGGCACAGTTATACAGAGTAGCAGGACCCACTTGACCAGACACTGGCACAGTTATACAGAGTAGCAGGACCCACTTGACCAGACACTGGCACAGTTATACAGAGTAGCAGGACCCACTTGACCAGACACTGGCACAGTTATACAGAGTAGCAGGAACCACTTGACCAGACACTGGCACAGTTATACAGAGTAGCAGGAACCACTTGACCAGACACTGGCACAGTTATACAGAGCAGCAGGACCCACTTGACCAGACACTGGCACAGTTATACAGAGCAGCAGGACCCACTTGACCAGACACTGGCACAGTTATACAGAGCAGCAGGACCCACTTGACCAGACACTGGCACAGTTATACAGAGTACCAGGACCCACTTGACCAGACACTGGCACAGTTATACAGAGTAGCAGGAACCGCTTGACCAGACACTGGCACAGTTATACAGAGCAGCAGGACCCACTTGACCAGACACTGGCACAGTTATACAGAGCAGCAGGACCCACTTGACCAGACACTGGCACAGTTATACAGAGTAGCAGGACCCACTTGACCAGACACTGGCACAGTTATACAGAGTAGCAGGACCCACTTGACCAGACACTGGCACAGTTATACAGAGCAGCAGGACCCACTTGACCAGACACTGGCACAGTTATACAGAGTAGCAGGACCCACTTGACCAGACACTGGCACAGTTATACAGAGCACCAGGACCCACTTGACCAGACACTGGCACAGTTATACAGAGTACCAGGACCCACTTGACCAGACACTGGCACAGTTATACAGAGCAGCAGGACCCACTTGACCAGACACTGGCACAGTTATACAGAGCAGCAGGACCCACTTGACCAGACACTGGCACAGTTATACAGAGCAGCAGGACCCACTTGACCAGACACTGGCACAGTTATACAGAGTAGCAGGAACCGCTTGACCAGACACTGGCACAGTTATACAGAGTAGCAGGACCCACTTGACCAGACACTGGCACAGTTATACAGAGCAGCAGGACCCACTTGACCAGACACTGGCACAGTTATACAGAGCAGCAGGACCCACTTGACCAGACACTGGCACAGTTATACAGAGTAGCAGGACCCACTTGACCAGACACTGGCACAGTTATACAGAGCAGCAGGACCCACTTGACCAGACACTGGCACAGTTATACAGAGCAGCAGGACCCACTTGACCAGACACTGGCACAGTTATACAGAGCAGCAGGACCCACTTGACCAGACACTGGCACAGTTATACAGAGTAGCAGGAACCACTTGACCAGACACTGGCACAGTTATACAGAGTAGCAGGAACCACTTGACCAGACACTGGCACAGTTATACAGAGTAGCAGGAACCACTTGACCAGACACTGGCACAGTTATACAGAGTAGCAGGACCCACTTGACCAGACACTGGCACAGTTATACAGAGTAGCAGGAACCACTTGACCAGACACTGGCACAGTTATACAGAGTAGCAGGAACCACTTGACCAGACACTGGCACAGTTATACAGAGCAGCAGGACCCACTTGACCAGACACTGGCACAGTTATACAGAGCAGCAGGACCCACTTGACCAGACACTGGCACAGTTATACAGAGTAGCAGGAACCACTTGACCAGACACTGGCACAGTTATACAGAGTAGCAGGAACCACTTGGCCAGACACTGGCACAGTTATACAGAGTAGCAGGAACCACTTGACCAGACACTGGCACAGTTATACAGAGTAGCAGGACCCACTTGACCAGACACTGGCACAGTTATACAGAGTAGCAGGAACCACTTGACCAGACACTGGCACAGTTATACAGAGTAGCAGGAACCACTTGACCAGACACTGGCACAGTTATACAGAGTAGCAGGACCCACTTGACCAGACACTGGCACAGTTATACAGAGTAGCAGGAACCGCTTGACCAGACACTGGCACAGTTATACAGAGTAGCAGGAACCACTTGACCAGACACTGGCACAGTTATACAGAGCAGCAGGACCCACTTGACCAGACACTGGCACAGTTATACAGAGCAGCAGGACCCACTTGACCAGACACTCTGCACAGTTATACAGAGTAGCAGGAACCACTTGACCAGACACTGGCACAGTTATACAGAGTACCAGGACCCACTTGACCAGACACTGGCACAGTTATACAGAGCAGCAGGACCCACTTGACCAGACACTGGCACAGTTATACAGAGCAGCAGGACCCACTTGACCAGACACTGGCACAGTTATACAGAGCACCAGGACCCACTTGACCAGACACTGGCACAGTTATACAGAGCAGCAGGACCCACTTGACCAGACACTGGCACAGTTATACAGAGTAGCAGGAACCACTTGACCAGACACTGGCACAGTTATACAGAGCACCAGGACCCACTTGACCAGACACTGGCACAGTTATACAGAGTACCAGGACCCACTTGACCAGACACTGGCACAGTTATACAGAGCAGCAGGACCCACTTGACCAGACACTGGCACAGTTATACAGAGCAGCAGGACCCACTTGACCAGACACTGGCACAGTTATACAGAGCAGCAGGACCCACTTGACCAGACACTGGCACAGTTATACAGAGTAGCAGGACCCACTTGACCAGACACTGGCACAGTTATACAGAGCACCAGGACCCACTTGACCAGACACTGGCACAGTTATACAGAGCAGCAGGACCCACTTGACCAGACATTGGCACAGTTATACAGAGTAGCAGGACCCACTTGACCAGACACTGGCACAGTTATACAGAGTAGCAGGACCCACTTGACCAGACACTGGCACAGTTATACAGAGCAGCAGGACCCACTTGACCAGACACTGGCACAGTTATACAGATGGAGCAAGAACCACTTGACCAGACACTGGCACAGTTATACAGACGGAGCAAGAACCACTTGGCCAGACACTGGCACAGTTATACAGAGTACCAGGACCCACTTGACCAGACACTGGCACAGTTATACAGAGCAGCAGGACCCACTTGACCAGACACTGGCACAGTTATACAGAGCAGCAGGACCCACTTGACCAGACACTGGCACAGTTATACAGAGCAGGACCCACTTGACCAGACACTGGCACAGTTATACAGACGGAGCAAGAACCACTTGACCAGACACTGGCACAGTTATACAGAGTACCAGGACCCACTTGACCAGACACTGGCACAGTTATACAGACGGAGCAAGAACCACTTGACCAGACACTGGCACAGTTATACAGAGCAGCAGGACCCACTTGACCAGACACTGGCACAGTTATACAGAGCACCAGGAACCAGACGCTGGCAGGAGACATGTGTGAGGAGGAGGGTTCATTGAGCTGCTTGAGAAAAGGGAACGAGGTGGATCCTGGACGTGGTCTAACGTCACGGTGACCAATCGCAGTCACTCTTATTGTCTGGGACCAAATACGGCGACGCCCCACTCCCAGTAAAAAGTGGGAATCTCTAGAATGGGTTTGGAGCGACGCTGTATACGGAAGTGGCTCTCAAGGTGACGATTAGACAACACTCTCTGTTGTCAGTAGATGGCAGCATTGGTTTAAAATTAAAAGGTGAAAATGTTGAAAACTACATGAATACATTTCCCAAGATCCTTAGCACAGGTCACAGGTCACTGGGATGTGTCTATTCTTCGCCGTGATCTGAACAGCGGTAAACTATTACTGCGGCCTCGGTATAGCGACCGCGAATGGTAAACTAATTATCTTAACAAAAGTGCGCTGGTAGCGTTACATATGTTGTCTAAAGGGGGACATATGGTACAATTTAAGATTTTAATGATAATCGGCATATAAAGGACAACATAAAGCATCGTTAATTTGTAAGAAACCTCAATGAAAACGGTAATATTCGCTATTGTTATGAAAATGTGCTAGAATCCTATAAAAATTTGGACGCATTTGGTCTGCGTTCCGTTAGCTGACGGGCGGATTATCAGTAATCATGTATTAATAACCGTTGACCGTTTCAAAGTGACAACAACAGCGTTCCAAGTTTATGTACCTTTATGTAATATTAAATAAATATACATTATATTATGCACACTATACATTCGATTACCGCTCCTCCCGGGCAGCGTGTCGAAGTGTCCTTGAGCAAGACACTTAACCCCCTAACTGCTCCCGATGAGCAGGTCGGCACCTTTCTGCTGTCTGTGTGAGTGAACGGCTAATATATGAGGAACAAAATTGTAAATCGCTTTGGATAAAAGCTGCTATATAAATGCATCATTTACCATTTATACATACAATAAGTACATTGCACATACAATATATACAGTGCATATGTAATATGTTTCTATATAGTGTGTTTCTATATAGTGTGTATGTAATATACATTACATATACACTATACATAAAATAGCACATTGTACATACAATAAATAAAGTGTATATGCATGTATATATATATAGTATATTCATAGTACATACAACATACGATATATACAGTGCAGACATGATTTAGTGTTTGTGTGTGTAGTATTATACCTTGTGTATACATTATACAGTGTACAGTATATTGCAGGGTATCTAGTAGTGTATAATTATTAATGTTATTGTATTTCCCAGAATCCTACACGGAGATCGAGGCCACGCTGACAGAGATGGACTCCTGTATGAAACTCCTACTTCCTGATGACTTTGACTTCTCTGACCCACAAACAACCAATGGCAGCCCTCAGAACTCCCAACCCGCCAATCGGCAATCTCGTCCCGCCCAAGCCATCGCGGCACCGGCCAATAACAACATGAAGATCCCCAAACCGACCAATGAATGCGCCTCAGAAGAGGGGGAGGGATCAAAGGAGGGGAGGAAATGGGAGGAGAGGAGAGGGGAGGAGAGGAGAGGGGAGGAGGGGGCAGGGGAGGAGAGGGGAGGGGAGGAGGGATCAAAGGAGAGGAGGAAAGGGGATGAGAGGAGAGGGGAGGAGAGGAGAGGGGAGGAGGGATCAAAGGAGAGGAGGAAAGGGGATGAGAGGAGAGGGGAGGAGAGGAGAGGGGAGGAGGGATCAAAGGAGAGGAGGAAAGGTGAGGAGAGGAGAGGGGAGGAGGGGAGAGGGGAGGAGGGATCAAAGGAGAGGAGGAAAGGTGAGGAGGGGGGAGGGGAGGAGGGGGGAGGGGAGGAGGGTTCAAAAGAGAGGAGGAAATCTACAGATAAAATAGAGGGGGACGTGTGTGAAAGAGTGAATAAAAAGCATGAAGGAAAGGAGGAGGAGGAGGAGGAGGAGGAGGAGGAGGAGGAAGAAGAAGAAGAAGAAGAAGAAGAAGACGAAGAAGAAGAAGAAGAAGAAGAAGATGGGAGTAGCGAGGGAGAGAGAGAGATGGAAGAGGGTCTTGATGAAGACGTGTTTATAAGGAACTCTGGCCTCATGTCTCACTCATACAGACTGGACATCAACCTAGATCCTGGTGGGTGCACTCACACACTCACACTCACACACACACACACACACACACACACACACACACACACACACACACACACACACACACACACACACACACACACACACACACACACACACTCAGGTCGCTTTCACACCAGAGCTGTTTGGTCCGGACTATCGGACCAGAATTCGATAGTCCGCTTTTTTGGGTTTGTGTGAATGCGCAGTCGAACTCTAGTGCGGACCAAACATGCAAACTCTGGTCCGCCAAAAAACATAGGTCTCGGTTCGCTTCATCGGACCAAACGCCGACCAAATATAGGAAGTCACCTGATAAACTGTGCATCTTGGGTAGAAGGAAGAAAAAAACACTGCAGCTTATTATTACCGCGGCACGCGGCATTCACTGCAAAACAAGCACACTGTACACATATGGGCAGAAGACTAAATAAAACAGCTGCTTGTGGGCACTCACAAAAACAACGAGGTGTACAAGTTGTTTAGCGAGAGGATGGCGGTAATGGGTTATAATCGAACGATGGATCAATGCCACGTCTCTGCTACTATCACGCTTCTTGCGCTGTTTGTGTTTGCGCGGATTTCACTTCCTGAAGGGGAGGGATTTCCACTCTCCATTGTGTCCAATAGACGAGCGCCCTTTTCGACCGTGTGACATTGTTCAGAAAGTTTGGTGCGCTTGACAAATTGCTATGTGAACGCAGACGAACCAAATGAAAAATGCAACAATGTTGCAACTTCACCACCAGAACCGCACCGAGTCCACCAAAACTATGTGAAAGCACCCTCACACACACCCTCACACACACACACTCACACACACACACTCACACACACACACACACACACACTCACACTCACGCGCACGCACGCGGATGCAGAGCTAATGATGGAGCATCGCCGTCGGTTGTGTGATAGTAAAGGGTTAACCTTCTGTCGTGTGGCAGTGAAAGGGTTAAGCAGTGGTGGAAGAAGTACACAGTTCCTTTACAAGTAAAGGTAGAAATACTCAGATAAATGAGTACTCTGGTCAAAGTAAAAGTCCTCCATTCAAATTCTACTTAAGTAAAAGTAGAGAAGTATTTGCTATTGAATGAATTTAAGTATCTAAAGTAAAAGTACACATTCTACATGACGTTTGTGTATCCATTGACCCCTATAGGTCGTGTTAAAGTGGTATGTGGTCCAGTTATGCTGCTCTGATTAAAGGTTATGTTAAAGTGGTATGTGGTCCAGTTATGCTGCTCTGATTAAAGGTCATGTTAAAGTGGTATGTGGTCCAGTTATGCTGCTCTGATTAAAGGTCATGTTAAAGTGGTATGTGGTCCAGTTATGCGGCTCTGATTAAAGTGGTATGTGGTCCAGTTATGCTGCTCTGATTAAAGGTCATGTTAAAGTGGTATGTGGTCCAGTTATGCTGCTCTGATTAAAGGTTATGTTAAAGTGGTATGTGGTCCAGTTATGCTGCTCTGATTAAAGGTTGTTAAAGTGGTATGTGGTCCAGTTATGCTGCTCTGATTAAAGGTTATGTTAAAGTGGTATGTGGTCCAGTTATGCTGCTCTGATTAAAGGTTATGTTAAAGTGGTATGTGGTCCAGTTATGCTGCTCTGATTAAAGGTTATGTTAAAGTGGTATGTGGTCCAGTTATGCTGCTCTGATTAAAGGTCATGTTAAAGTGGTGTGTGGTCCAGTTATGCTGCTCTGTTTAAAGGTTATGTTAAAGTGGTGTGTGGTCCAGTTATGCTGCTCTGTTTAAAGGTTATGTTAAAGTGGTGTGTGGTCCAGTTATACTGCTCTGATTAAAGGTCATGTTAAAGTGGTATGTGGTCCAGTTATGCTGCTCTGATTAAAGGTCATGTTAAAGTGGTATGTGGTCCAGTTATGCTGCTCTGATTAAAGGTTATGTTAAAGTGGTGTGTGGTCCAGTTATGCTGCTCTGATTAAAGGTCATGTTAAAGTGGTATGTGGTCCAGTTATGCTGCTCTGATTAAAGGTCATGTTAAAGTGGTACGTGGTCCAGTTATGCTGATCTGTTTAAATGTTATGTTAAAGTGGTATGTGGTCCAGTTATGCTGCTCTGATTAAAGGTTATGTTAAAGTGGTATGTGGTCCAGTTATGCTGCTCTGATTAAAGGTTATGTTAAAGTGGTACGTGGTCCAGTTATGCTGCTCTGATTAAAGGTTATGTTAAAGTGGTACGTGGTCCAGTTATGCTGCTCTGATTAAAGGTGATGTTAAAGTGGTACGTGGTCCAGTCATGCTGCTCTGATTAAAGGTTATGTTAAAGTGGTATGTGGTCCAGTTATGCTGCTCTGATTAAAGGTTATGTTAAAGTGGTACGTGGTCCAGTTATGCTGCTCTGATTAAAGGTGATGTTAAAGTGGTACGTGGTCCAGTCATGCTGCTCTGATTAAAGGTTATGTTAAAGTGGTATGTGGTCCAGTTATGCTGCTCTGATTAAAGGTTATGTTAAAGTGGTGTGTGGTCCAGTTATGCTGCTCTGATTAAAGGTTATGTTAAAGTGGTATGTGGTCCAGTTATGCTGCTCTGTTTAAAGGTCATGTTAAAGTGGTATGTGGTCCAGTTATGCTGCTCTGATTAAAGGTCATGTTAAAGTGGTATGTGGTCCAGTTATGCTGCTCTGATTAAAGGTTATGTTAAAGTGGTGTGTGGTCCAGTTATACTGCTCTGATTAAAGGTCATGTTAAAGTGGTATGTGGTCCAGTTATGCTGCTCTGATTAAAGGTCATGTTAAAGTGGTATGTGGTCCAGTTATGCTGCTCTGATTAAAGGTCATGTTAAAGTGGTATGTGGTCCAGCTATGCTGCTCTGATTAAAGGTTATGTTAAAGTGGTGTGCGGTCCAGTTATGCTGCTCTGATTAAAGGTCATGTTAAAGTGGTATGTGGTCCAGTTATACTGCTCTGATTAAAGGTTATGTTAAAGTGGTGTGTGGTCCAGTTATGCTGCTCTGATTAAAGGTTATGTTAAAGTGGTGTGTGGTCTAGTTATGCTGCTCTGATTAAATGTTGTGTTAAAGTGGTGTGTGGTCCAGTTATGCTGCTCTGATTAAAGGTTATGTTAAAGTGGTATGTGGTCCAGTTATGCTGCTCTGATTAAAGGTTATGTTAAAGTGGTATGTGGTCCAGTTACGCTGCTCTGATTAAAGGTTATGTTAAAGTGGTATGTGGTCCAGTTATGCTGCTCTGATTAAAGGTCATGTTAAAGTGGTATGTGGTCCAGTTATGCTGCTCTGATTAAAGGTTATGTTAAAGTGGTACGTGGTCCAGTTATGCTGCTCTGATTAAAGGTGATGTTAAAGTGGTACGTGGTCCAGTCATGCTGCTCTGATTAAAGGTTATGTTAAAGTGGTATGTGGTCCAGTTATGCTGCTCTGATTAAAGGTTATGTTAAAGTGGTGTGTGGTCCAGTTATGCTGCTCTGATTAAAGGTTATGTTAAAGTGGTATGTGGTCCAGTTATGCTGCTCTGTTTAAAGGTCATGTTAAAGTGGTATGTGGTCCAGTTATGCTGCTCTGATTAAAGGTTATGTTAAAGTGGTGTGTGGTCCAGTTATACTGCTCTGATTAAAGGTCATGTTAAAGTGGTATGTGGTCCAGTTATGCTGCTCTGATTAAAGGTCATGTTAAAGTGGTATGTGGTCCAGTTATGCTGCTCTGATTAAAGGTCATGTTAAATTGGTATGTGGTCCAGTTATGCTGCTCTGATTAAAGGTTATGTTAAAGTGGTGTGTGGTCCAGTTATGCTGCTCTGATTAAAGGTCATGTTAAAGTGGTATGTGGTCCAGTTATACTGCTCTGATTAAAGGTCATGTTAAAGTGGTATGTGGTCCAGTTATGCTGCTCTGATTAAAGGTCATGTTAAAGTGGTATGTGGTCCAGTTATGCTGCTCTGATTAAAGGTCATGTTAAAGTGGTATGTGGTCCAGCTATGCTGCTCTGATTAAATGTTATGTTAAAGTGGTGGGTGGTCCAGTTATGCTGCTCTGATTAAAGGTCATGTTAAAGTGGTATGTGGTCCAGTTATACTGCTCTGATTAAAGGTTATGTTAAAGTGGTGTGTGGTCCAGTTATGCTGCTCTGATTAAAGGTTATGTTAAAGTGGTGTGTGGTCTAGTTATGCTGCTCTGATTAAATGTTGTGTTAAAGTGGTATGTGGTCCAGTTACGCTGCTCTGATTAAAGGTTATGTTAAAGTGGTATGTGGTCCAGTTATGCTTCTCTGATTAAAGGTCATGTTAAAGTGGTGTGTGGTCCAGTTATGCTGCTCTGATTAAAGGTTGTGTTAAAGTGGTATGTGGTCCAGTTATGCTTCTCTGATTAAAGGTCATGTTAAAGTGGTGTGTGGTCCAGTTATGCTGCTCTGATTAAAGGTTAAAGTGGTATGTGGTCCAGTTATGCTGCTCTGATTAAAGGTTATGTTAAAGTGGTGTGTGGTCCAGCTATGCTGCTCTGATTAAAGGTCATGTTAAAGTGGTATGTGGTCCAGTTATGCTGCTCTGATTAAAGGTCATGTTAAAGTGGTATGTGGTCCAGTTATGCTGCTCTGATTAAAGGTCATGTTAAAGTGGTATGTGGTCCAGTTATGCTGCTCTGATTAAAGGTCATGTTAAAGTGGTATGTGGTCCAGTTATGCTGCTCTGATTAAAGGTCATGTTAAAGTGGTATGTGGTCCAGTTATGCTGCTCTGATTAAAGGTCATGTTAAAGTGGTACGTGGTCCAGTTATGCTGCTCTGATTAAAGGTCATGTTAAAGTGGTATGTGGTCCAGTTATGCTGCTCTGATTAAAGGTCATGTTAAAGTGGTATGTGGTCCAGCTATGCTGCTCTGATTAAATGTTATGTTAAAGTGGTGTGTGGTCCAGTTATGCTGCTCTGATTAAAGGTCATGTTAAAGTGGTATGTGGTCCAGTTATACTGCTCTGATTAAAGGTTATGTTAAAGTGGTGTGTGGTCTAGTTATGCTGCTCTGATTAAATGTTGTGTTAAAGTGGTATGTGGTCCAGTTACGCTGCTCTGATTAAAGGTTATGTTAAAGTGGTATGTGGTCCAGTTATGCTTCTCTGATTAAAGGTCATGTTAAAGTGGTGTGTGGTCCAGTTATGCTGCTCTGATTAAAGCTTGTGTTAAAGTGGTATGTGGTCCAGTTATACTGCTCTGATTAAAGGTTATGTTAAAGTGGTGTGTGGTCTAGTTATGCTGCTCTGATTAAATGTTGTGTTAAAGTGGTATGTGGTCCAGTTACGCTGCTCTGATTAAAGGTTATGTTAAAGTGGTATGTGGTCCAGTTATGCTTCTCTGATTAAAGGTCATGTTAAAGTGGTGTGTGGTCCAGTTATGCTGCTCTGATTAAAGCTTGTGTTAAAGTGGTATGTGGTCCAGTTATGCTTCTCTGATTAAAGGTCATGTTAAAGTGGTGTGTGGTCCAGTTATGCTGCTCTGATTAAAGGTTAAAGTGGTATGTGGTCCAGTTATGCTGCTCTGATTAAAGGTTATGTTAAAGTGGTGTGTGGTCCAGTTATGCTGCTCTGATTAAAGGTTGTGTTAAAGTGGTGTGTGGTCCAGTTATGCTGCTCTGATTAAAGGTCATGTTAAAGTGGTATGTGGTCCAGTTATGCTGCTCTGATTAAATGTTATGTTAAAGTGGTATGTGGTCCAGTTATGCTGCTCTGATTAAAGGTTATGTTAAAGTGGTGTGTGGTCCAGTTATGCTGCTCTGATTAAAGGTTATGTTAAAGTGGTGTGTGGTCCAGTTATGCTGCTCTGATTAAAGGTTGTGTTAAAGTGGTGTGTGGTCCAGTTATGCTGCTCTGATTAAAGGTTATGTTAAAGTGGTGTGTGGTCCAGTTATGCTGCTCTGATTAAAGGTTGTGTTAAAGTGGTGTGTGGTCCAGTTATGCTGCTCTGATTAAAGGTCATGTTAAAGTGGTATGTGGTCCAGTTATGCTGCTCTGATTAAAGGTCATGTTAAAGTGGTACGTGGTCCAGTTATGCTGCTCTGATTACGTCTTCTTGAAGGCTTCAAATGCGAAAGTATATAATCTTAATCTCATAATCATTTTTTATTTTGTATATATTATGTTTTCTATGCCAAATCCTTTTCTTCAAAGTAACTAGTAACTGATGGGTTCAGATAAATGTAGTGGAGTAAAAGTATGAAGTTCCCTAAAATGAAAATACTCACATAAAGTAGAAGTAGCTTGAAAATGTACTTAAGTAAAGAAATAAATAAAAAAAAGTAAAAAATACTTTGTTACTTTCCACCATTCAACCTGTGCTGTCACACAGCCTTTGTGTTAACTCTTTCACTGCCACACTACCAAATGGTTAACCCTTTCACTGCCACACTACAGATGGTTAACCCTTTCACTGCCACACGACAACTGGTTAACCCTTTACTATCACACTACAGACGGGTTAAATGTATTTGGGGGATATATAGGCCTCATGTAATGTAGTCTAATGCAAAACATCTGTCTCTCTCTCTCTATGTTCTCTCTCTCCCTCTCTCTCTCTCTCTGCTCTCTCTCTCTCTCTCTGTTCTCTCTCTCTCTCTCCGTCTCTCTCTCAGGTGTCCATGTGAAGGAGACGGAGGACAATGAGGCGGTGGTTGCCATGGTAATAGACCTCCACAAACTGATCACTACCAAACACCTGCCCGCTGTCCTGGGATGGACACAGGTACACACGCGCACGCACACACACACACACACACACACACATTTTAAATGGTTTATTTGAATCCGCTGATCATATCACATTTACCATATTGGCCCACATGTATTTTCCACCTTCAAATGACACCTCCAAAATCTTAGATCTTATCTTTTATCCTTTATTACACCGTCTGGCTACCTGTTACAACAGAGATATAACTAAACCACACTGTCTGACTACCTGTTACAGAGATATAACTAAACCACACTGTCTGACTACCTGTTACAGAGATATAACTAAACCACACTGTCTGACTACCTGTTACAGTTAGAACTAAACCACACTGTCTGGCTACCTGTTACAGAGATATAACTAAACCACACTGTCTGGCTACCTGTTACAGAGATATAACTAAACCACACTGTCTGTCTACCTGTTACAGAGATATAACTAAACCACACTGTCTGTCTACCTGTTACAGTTAGAACTAAACCACACTGTCTGGCTACCTGTTACAGAGATATAACTAAACCACACTGTCTGGCTACCTGTTACAGAGATATAACTAAACCACACTGTCTGGCTACCTGTTACAGAGATATAACTAAACCACACTGTCTGTCTACCTGTTACAGAGATATAACTAAACCACACTGTCTGGCTACCTGTTACAGAGATATAACTAAACCACACTGTCTGTCTACCTGTTACAGAGATATAACTAAACCACACTGTCTGGCTACCTGTTACAGAGATATAACTAAACCACACTGTCTGGCTACCTGTTACAACAGAGATATAACTAAACCACACTGTCTGGCTACCTGTTACAGTTAGAACTAAACCACACTGTCTGGCTACCTGTTACAGAGATATAACTAAACCACACTGTCTGTCTACCTGTTACAGAGATATAACTAAACCACACTGTCTGGCTACCTGTTACAGAGATATAACTAAACCACACTGTCTGGCTACCTGTTACAGAGATATAACTAAACCACACTGTCTGGCTACCTGTTACAACAGAGATATAACTAAACCACACTGTCTGGCTACCTGTTACAGTTAGAACTAAACCACACTGTCTGGCTACCTGTTACAGAGATATAACTAAACCACACTGTCTGGCTACCTGTTACAGAGATATAACTAAACCACACTGTCTGGCTACCTGTTACAGAGATATAACTAAACCACACTGTCTGGCTACCTGTTACAGAGATATAACTAAACCACACTGTCTGTCTACCTGTTACAGAGATATAACTAAACCACACTGTCTGGCTACCTGTTACAGAGATATAACTAAACCACACTGTCTGGCTACCTGTTACAGAGATATAACTAAACCACACTGTCTGGCTACCTGTTACAGAGATATAACTAAACCACACTGTCTGGCTACCTGTTACAACAGAGATATAACTAAACCACACTGTCTGGCTACCTGTTACAGTTAGAACTAAACCACACTGTCTGGCTACCTGTTACAGAGATATAACTAAACCACACTGTCTGTCTACCTGTTACAGAGATATAACTAAACCACACTGTCTGGCTACCTGTTACAGAGATATAACTAAACCACACTGTCTGGCTACCTGTTACAGAGATATAACTAAACCACACTGTCTGGCTACCTGTTACAACAGAGATATAACTAAACCACACTGTCTGGCTACCTGTTACAGTTAGAACTAAACCACACTGTCTGGCTACCTGTTACAGAGATATAACTAAACCACACTGTCTGGCTACCTGTTACAGAGATATAACTAAACCACACTGTCTGGCTACCTGTTACAGAGATATAACTAAACCACACTGTCTGGCTACCTGTTACAGAGATATAACTAAACCACACTGTCTGTCTACCTGTTACAGAGATATAACTAAACCACACTGTCTGTCTACCTGTTACAGAGATATAACTAAACCACACTGTCTGGCTACCTGTTACAGAGATATAACTAAACCACACTGTCTGGCTACCTGTTACAGAGATATAACTAAACCACACTGTCTGGCTACCTGTTACAACAGAGATATAACTAAACCACACTGTCTGGCTACCTGTTACAGTTAGAACTAAACCACACTGTCTGGCTACCTGTTACAGAGATATAACTAAACCACACTGTCTGTCTACCTGTTACAGAGATATAACTAAACCACACTGTCTGGCTACCTGTTACAGAGATATAACTAAACCACACTGTCTGGCTACCTGTTACAGAGATATAACTAAACCACACTGTCTGGCTACCTGTTACAACAGAGATATAACTAAACCACACTGTCTGGCTACCTGTTACAGTTAGAACTAAACCACACTGTCTGGCTACCTGTTACAGAGATATAACTAAACCACACTGTCTGGCTACCTGTTACAGAGATATAACTAAACCACACTGTCTGTCTACCTGTTACAGAGATATAACTAAACCACACTGTCTGGCTACCTGTTACAACAGAGATATAACTAAACCACACTGTCTGACTACCTGTTACAGAGATATAACTAAACCACACTGTCTGGCTACCTGTTACAGAGATATAACTAAACCACACTGTCTGGCTACCTGTTACAGAGATATAACTAAACCACACTGTCTGGCTACCTGTTACAGAGATATAACTAAACCACACTGTCTGGCTACCTGTTACAGAGATATAACTAAACCACACTGTCTGACTACCTGTTACAGAGATATAACTAAACCACACTGTCTGGCTACCTGTTACAGAGATATAACTAAACCACACTGTCTGGCTACCTGTTACAACAGAGATATAACTAAACCACACTGTCTGACTACCTGTTACAACAGAGATATAACTAAACCACACTGTCTGGCTACCTGTTACAGAGAGATATAACTAAACCACACTGTCTGGCTACCTGTTACAACAGAGAGATATAACTAAACCACACTGTCTGACTACCTGTTACAGAGATATAACTAAACCACACTGTCTGGCTACCTGTTACAGAGATATAACTAAACCACACTGTCTGGCTACCTGTTACAGAGATATAACTAAACCATACTGTCTGGCTACCTGTTACAACAGAGAGATATAACTAAACCACACTGTCTGGCTACCTGTTACAGAGATATAACTAAACCACACTGTCTGGCTACCTGTTACAGAGATATAACTAAACCACACTGTCTGTCTACCTGTTACAGAGATATAACTAAACCACACTGTCTGTCTACCTGTTACAGAGATATAACTAA
>NW_028169930.1:523560-544406 GCF_963971535.1 Notolepis coatsorum
CGCCCAAGCTGTGGAACCAGCTTCCCCTGGAGATCCGATCTGTCCCCTCGCTGGAGACATTTAAGGCCCGTCTAAAAACCCACTTCTATTCCCTGGCCTTCAATAAACCCTGATTCTCCCACACCCTAACTCACACACTCCCATGTAATTTTATCCTGCCCCCTCCCTCTTGTACCTCTTCTTATGCTCCTCTGTCCCCTGTGTGCTACTGTACTTTGTGCTCCTCTGTCCCCTGTGTGCTATACTGTACGTTGTGCTCCTCTGTCCCCTGTGTGCTACTGTACTTTGTGTTCCCCTATTCGTGTGTTGTCCTACTGTCCTACTCTCTGAATGTACTGTCTTGTCCTGCTGTGCCTTTTTGTATTTTTGTATTTGTGTATTTTATATTAGGACATTGATTTTAAGCTTTGATTGTACAGCACTTTGGTTGGCTCTTGTGCTTTTAAACGTGCTATATAAATAAATTACTTGACTTGACTTGACTACTATTGTCGCGGTGAAAGGGTTAACCGTTTTGGTAGTGCGGCAGTGAAAGTGTTAAAGTGTCCTATTTTCAACCTACTTTTGTAATCTACTTAGTGCATTTATTTACACAATATACTTAAGCTGTACTTAAGTTGTAATTAGTGCATGTTACCGTGCTATTTTGTTGCACTATTAAGTTATGATTAAGTATATTTAAATATGCGTTTCTGTACTGTAGAAAATATACTTTAAATGTACTCAAATAACATTTTGTGCAAAGGCCACAGTCTTGTCTTCTGTTGCTAGGCAGCTGTTAGTACAGCCCCCGGCCAAGAGGGGGCAGCATTGTACCACACGTTAAGTTGACGGCCATGAGAACAAAAAGTGTCTTGGCCTGTTCGATATATATCTTCACCACAACAGAGAAGACAGTCTGGGGAAGAAGGAGGCTTTGGTGAAGGAGCACTTCACCAAAAAAACAATGCTGATTTATTTGGCACATAACCCTTTCACTACCACACTACAGAGGGTTAACCTTTCACTATCACACTACAGACGGTTAACCGTCTGTAGTGTGGTAGTGAACGGGTTAACCTTCTGTAGTGTGGTAGTGAAAGGGTTAACCTTCTGTAGTGTGGTAGTGAAGCATTAACCGGCTGTAGTGTGGTAGTGAAAGGGTTAACCTTCTGTAGTGTGTTAGTTAAAGGGTTAACCTTCTGTAGTGTGGTAGTGAAAGGGTTAACCTTATGTAGTGTGTTAGTTAAAGGGTTAACCTTCTGTAGTGTGGTAGTGAAAGGGTTAACCTTCTGTAGTGTGGTAGTGAAAGGGTTAACCATTGTTGTGTGCCAGTGAAAGGGTTAACCTTCTGTAGTGTGGTAGTGAAAGGGTTAACCATTTGTCATGTGCCAGTGAAAGGGTTAACCTTCTGTAGTGTGGTATTGAAATGTTAACTGTCTGTAGTGTGGTAGTGAACGGGTTAACCTTCTGTAGTGTGGTAGTGAAAGGGTTAACCGTCTGTAGTGTGGTAGTGAACAGGTTAACCTGCTGTAGTGTGATAGTGAAAGGGTTAACAGTATGTAGTGTGGTAGTGAAATGAACGGGTTAACTTTCTGTAGTGTGGTAGTGAAAGGGTTAACAGTCTGTAGTGTGGTAGTGAAAGGTTAACCGTCTGTAGTGTGGTAGTGAAATGGTTAACCGTATGTAGTGTGGTAGTGAAAGGTTAACATTCTGTAGTGAGGTAGTGAAAGGGTTAACCTTATGTAGTGTGTTAGTTAAATGGTTAACCTTCTGTAGTGAGGTAGTGAAATGGTTAACCTTCTGTAGTGTGGTAGTGAAAGGTTAACCTTATGTAGTGTGGTAGTGAAAGGGTTAACCTTCTGTAGTGTGGTAGTGAAAGGTTAACCTTCTGTAGTGTGGTAGTGCAATAGTTAACCTTCTGTAGTGTGGTAGTGAAAGGGTTAACCTTCTGTAATGTGGTAGTGAAAGGTTAACCTTCTGTAGTGTGGTAGTGAAAGGTTAACCTTCTGTAGTGTGGTAGTGAAATGGTTAACAGTCTGTAGTGTGGTAGTGAAAGGTTAACCGTCTGTAGTGTGGTAGTGAAAGGGTTAACCGTCTGTAGTGTGGTAGTGAAAGGGTTAACCTTCTGTAGTGTGGTAGTGAAAGGTTAACCTTCTGTAGTGTGGTAGT
Organism: Notolepis coatsorum; assembly: GCF_963971535.1. Taxonomy (NCBI): domain Eukaryota; kingdom Metazoa; phylum Chordata; class Actinopteri; order Aulopiformes; family Paralepididae; genus Notolepis; species Notolepis coatsorum. The sequence goes on from NW_028169930.1 coordinate 525,712, forward strand.
GAAAGGGTTAACATTCTGTAGTGTGGTAGTGAAAGGTTAACCTTCTGTAGTGTGGTAGTGAAAGGGTTAACCTTCTGTAGTGTGTTAGTGAAAGGTTAACCTTCTGTAGTGTGGTAGTGAAAGGGTTAACTTTCTGTAGTGTGTTAGTGTTATGTACCAGGAGCCTGATCACTCCTGTGTCACGGGGCATGCAGGTGAGGGCTGCCAATTAGCTAATTAGTGCTGATTGGTTACCTGCTGGGAGCTTTAAAACCAGCCCTGGTAACACACATGCAGGGTCTGTGTTTAGAAGAGTGTGGGTTAACAGATAGATAGTCACGTTCTTCCAGTCCTTATCCTTTAGTTTACACTAGTAATTCCTTGATATAGTAGCACTTTGAGTTAACACACAGGTTTTGGTGTCGGTTTTCCACATAGGTTGCGTGCCTTTGAGCCAGGGTCGTAACAGTTGGGCGCTCGTCCGGGATATTTACCCCTAGAAATTTGTTTGGTGGTTTTTTTTTTTTTGGTGGTACACAGGGTGTCATGGTATTATGGTTTGGGTGGTGTTCGTTACATATTGTGTAACGTGGGGGCTTGAGCCGTTTCATCAAACAGGTGAGTATGCCTTATTTGTTTGTAATTTGATGTGACTACTTATGCTGTTAAAATATATAGTTTAGTGGGCACCACATGTAGATAGGGACATTATTTTCTGGTTGTTGGTTAGCTTCCTGTGCACCACCATCAGGAAGGGATTAGCACCATCTACTTGTCTGGTACCGTATCATGTACTGGACGGGTGGATGGTCAAGTATGATCTTTGACTGGTAGCAGGTGTGGTTGAAGATGGTTAGGTCTACAGGGCATTAGTTTAAGGGTAGGTAGATTAGGGGGGCCAGAAAACACAGGTAGTGTGGTAGGGCTTGATTTAGTGTTTCTTAGGGTAGACATGTGGTGGGCCGGTTTTGACTGCAGTTTAGATGTAGAAGCATATGTAGTCATATCAGGTTAGAAGGCGCACCTGTTTGGATTTGTTTGTTGAATTTATTTTGTTTGTTTGAGTGTTTGGTGAGCATACCTGGTAGCACCTAACACCCTGCGTGTATGACACGTCTATTTATTTCAGGGTGGTTGTGTTTTATTTTTTTTTATTTTTATTTTTTTGCAACCTAGAAAGGTGCGCTCCGTAGAGCTCACATTTCCACCGCGTTCCCTTCTGGTTGTTATTATTGGCATTAGCATTCTTCAGTGGTTCTTCAGTGGTTCTTCAGTGGTTCTTCATGGTTCTTCAGTGGTTCTTCGTGGTTCTTCAGTGGTTTGTTGGGGGGGGTCTTCAGTGGTTCTTTGGTGGTTCTTTAGTGGTTTTTCAGTGGTTCTTTAGTGGTTCTTCGTGGTTCGTTAGTGGTTCTTTGTGACTGTAAAGTAAAGTGAGTAGCTTGTGGTGACTGGTACAGTAACGATGGCTTCCATCAAGGACTTTGTTGATCGCCCGTCTCATGACATGTTGGAGAAGTTTTCCAAGGAACAACTTCTGGAACTTGCTGTACACTACAGGGTAGAGCTTACTGCGGGTGAGAAACGTTTGAAGCCGACTGCCTTGAGTGCTTTAAGGGTGTTACTCATTAGAGAGCAGGTGCTTGAGGAGAGGGTGGAGGAGCCTCCTTCGTCTGACGCGTCTCCGCTATTACCTGGTGCAGAGGGTGAGTGGAGGATTAGGGAGTTGGAGTTTAAGGAAAGGCAGCTAGAGCGGGAGCGTGAGGAGAGGAGAGAGGAGTGTGAGCTTAAGGAGAGAGAGAGGAAAGAGGAGCGTGAGCATGAGCGTGAGCTTAAGGAGCGTGAGTTTAAGGAGAAACAAATGTTGCTGGATCACGAGCGTGCGCAGAAGGAGCTTGAATATAAGCATGCTGCCTTGCAGGCGGGTGCTCTGCATCCAGAGTCACGTTCCGGTTTTGATGTGGGCAGGAATATTAGGATGGTGCCTCCATTTTTTGAGAAAGACGTGGAAAGATATTTTCCCCTTTTTGAACGGGTGGCAACCACATTGAAGTGGCCTGATACCGCCTGGACACTGCTGCTGCAATGTGTTTTAGTTGGTAGGGCACAAGAAGCCTATACTGCTCTGTCCCTTGAACAAAGCGCTGATTATGAGCTTGTTAAAGCTTCCATATTGAGGGCTTATGAGTTGGTCCAGAGGCCTATCGTCAGCGTTTTAGAGGTTATCGCAGGTCGGAGGGACAGTCTTATGTTGAATTTGGAAGGGAGAAGGAGAACCTGTTTGACAGGTGGTGCACTTCTCAGAAGGCGGAGTCAAGGCGGTTAGGTGGCCGAGCGGAGATTGCGTTCGTCACCAGCCCCGGAGCTGAGCTGGATTTGCCTGTTCGAATCCAGCTCACAGCTCCGGGGTTGTCACCAGCTTGGCTGGCCGTCTGCACTGATACAATTGGCTGTATCAGAGGGTGGGAGAAGCTGGCGGGGTGGGTCCGGGTCGTTGTAAACAGCGACTCCTACAGTTCGGTCGGGGCGCCTGCTAAGCGCGGATTGGACGTGAGGGGGATAGTGTGGTCCTCCCACACGCTACGCCCTCTCAATGAGAATCCGCGCTGCCAGGTGAAAAGAAGCGGTGATTGGCTGGACGTGTGTCGGAGGAAGCACGTGGTAGCCTCCACTCTCCCAGATGATCTGACTGTGGGGGGTAAGTGCGCAGCGATCAGGAAGGGACTGGGAATTGGCATACGACTAACATTGGGATGGGAGAAAATCGGAGGAAAATGGAGGGGGAAAAAGACCAATAATAAAAAAAAAAAAGGCGGAGTCAAGAGAGCAGCTTAGGCAGTTGATTCTCCTAGAGGAATTTAAAAGATGTGTTCCTGATACCGTTTCCACACATCTAAATGAGCGTAAGGTATCGAAGATAGGCGACGCCGCTGTCTTCGCTGATGAGTTTGTGTTGACACACAAGTCCGTGTTTTTGGAGGACTACCGTGTTGAGTCCGGGGATAGGCGTCCTGTTCAGGGGGGCCGTTTCCCAAAACCTGTGTCTGCTGGTCAGTTAACTTCACCTCCTAGGCGGGGTGGTTCTGCTGGTGCATTCCCAGAAGGGATTATCTGTTTCTACTGTAAAGAACCTGGTCATATCGTTGCTGGGTGCCCGGTGCTTGAGCAGAAAAATTTCAGAACCGTGGCTCTGGTAGAAACCATATGCAGAACGCCTATGCCAACGTTAGATGGTGATGGGGGAAGTATCAAACGTGTGGACAAAGAGCTCGAGGGTTCCTCAAGGTTTATGATGGATGGATTTGTTTCCCTGACTAATGCACTAGAGTCCAAACAGGCTATAACAATTTGGAGAGATACCGGTGCTTTTCAGTCCCTCATTCTGGAGGGGGTTTTGCCGTTTTCAGAAAACTCTTCTTTGCATTCCGGTGTCGTTGTTCGGGGCTTTGGGGGTGGATTTGTGGATGCACCTTTGCATGAGGTCACGCTCAATTCTCCCTTAGTATCAGGCAATGTTGTTGTGGGGGTATGTTCTCACATTCCCATAAAGGGGGTGTCCTTCATTCTAGGGAATGATTTGGCTGGTGACAAAGTGTTGGCTACTCCGGTTGTAACAACATCCAAGAGTGTTCCCTGTGTGTGCTGTGGCACGGGAAATGTCAAAGGACAAAAGTGATGTTGTTGATACTTCGACTTGGGACATTACACTTAGTGACACATTCTTTGTTGAATTAAAATGTGTACCTGTTGAGAATTTTGGAAAGCACACTGTGGATGTACCTCTGCATAATGATTCTCTTGATTGTGGCTTTGTGTTAGGCCCGGTGGTGAAACCAGAGTTGACATGCGTGCCGGAGAAGCATGTGGCAGGAGATGATATGGCAGCGCAGTGTCTCAAGGTCTTCCCAGCCTGTACGGTGGCTGAGGCCACGAACTAATTGGAGGATGAGTGTGGGAAGGATGCTATGAGAGGTGCTGTTGTTTCATGTGACACTGTTCTAGTTGGAGAGGCTACTAAGCCTGACTTAGGCTGCCAGCCTTCCCACAGTAGCTCTATTGTCCCTAATGTTTCACTTGTGGGCAGGGATGTTCCCAGTATGTCAGTTGATGATTCTGACATTGATCCACATGTCCACACTGATTCTCTGCCATGCACTAGGTGTGCTGGTCAACCTAGTTACCCGTGTCCTGTGAAGCAGGAGCCGCCTTCGCGACCTCGTCTGTTGAGTGGCAGCCATCTTGATTTTGATCAGGACAATGTTATTTTGGGTGACGCCATTTTAGATGGTGTTCCAGACGTTTTTGTGACTGTCGTACTGCCATGTTCCAGGGACGGTGGGGCTGTACCTGAGGCGGTACATCCTACTCTGGATGGTCACGGTTTGCAGTATCCTGAACTGCCAGTGCCAGGTGGGATGGATATGGGCGCGGTGGTGGTATCAGTGATCTATGGTTTTTGTTTTGCTGTGTTCTGTTCTGTTGAGCGCAGTGAGATTAGTTCTCAGATTTATGTTGGTTTGCAGTCTATTTTTGACAGGTCGGTATCGGTGGAGGGGCCTGTTGAAAGGGAGCATACAACACGGTTGGTGGTCGTGTTCGACAGGGGCAGACCCGCTATCGCTGTTGTGGTAGTGGCCCTGACAACTAATGGGTCACAGTTGTTTTTTTTGTTTTTGTTTATGGGTTGTTGTGTGGTGGTTGCCTCTGGGGCAACCAGTTTGGTGGGGGAGGTGTTATGTACCAGGAGCCTGATCACTCCTGGGTCACTGTGCATGCAGGCCTGATCACTCCTGTGTCACGGGGCGTGCAGGTGAGGGCTGCCAATTAGCTAATTAGTGCTGATTGGTTACCTGCTGGGAGCTTTAAAACCAGCCCTGGTAACACACATGCAGGGTCTGTGTTTAGAAGAGTGTGGGTTAACAGATAGATAGTCACGTTCTTCCAGTCCTTATCCTTTAGTTTACACTAGTAATTCCTTGATATAGTAGCACTTTGAGTTAACACACAGGTTTTGGTGTCGGTTTTGCACATAGGTTGCGTGCCTTTGAGCCAGGGTCGTAACAGTTAGTTAAATGGTTAACCTTCTGTAGTGTGGTAGTGAAAGGGTTAACCTTCTGTAGTGAGGTAGTGAAAGGGTTAACCTTCTGTAGTGTGTTAGTTAAAGGGTTAACCTTCTGTAGTGTGGTAGTGAAAGGTTAACCTTCTGTAGTGTGGCAGTGAAAGAGTTAACCTTCTGTAGTGTGGTAGTGAAAGGTTAACCTGCTGTAGTGTGGTAGTGAACGGTTAACCTTCTGTAGTGTGGTAGTGAAAGGGTTAACCGTCTGTAGTGTGGTAGTGAAAGGGTTAACCTTCTGTAGTGTGGTAGTGAAAGGTTAACCTTCTGTAGTGTGGTAGTGAAAGGTTAACCTTCTGTAGTGTGGTAGTGAAAGGTTAACATTCTGTAGTGTGGTAGTGAAAGGTTAACCTTCTGTAGTGTGGTAGTGAAAGGTTAACCTTCTGTAGTGTGGTAGTGAAAAGGTTAACCTTCTGTAGTGTGGTAGTGAAAGGTTAACCGTATGTAGTGTGGTAGTGAAAGGGTTAACCGTATGTAGTGTGGTAGTGAAAGGTTAACTTTCTGTAGTGTGGTAGTGAAAAGGTTAACCTTCTGTAGTGTGGTAGTGAAATGTTAACCATCTGTAGTGTGGTAGTGAAAGTGTTAACCTTCTGTAGTGTGGTAGTGAAAGGTTAACCTTCTGTAGTATGGTAGTGAAAGGTTAACCTTCTGTAGGGTGGTAGTGAAAGGGTTAACCTTCTGTAGTGTGGTAGTGAAAGGTTAACCTTCTGTAGTGTGGTAGTGAAAGGTTAACCGTCTGTAGTGTCGTAGTGAAAGGGTTAACCTTCTGTAGTGTGGTAGTGAAAGGTTAACTTTCTGTAGTGTGGTAGTGAAAAGGTTAACCTTCTGTAGTGTGGTAGTGAAAGGTTAACCATCTGTAGTGTGGTAGTGAAAGGTTAACCTTCTGTAGTATGGTAGTGAAAGGTTAACCTTCTGTAGGGTGGTAGTGAAAGGGTTAACCTGCTGTAGTGTGGTAGTGAAAGGTTAACCTTCTGTAGTGTGGTAGTGAAAGGTTAACCGTCTGTAGTGTGGTAGTGAAAGGGTTAATCTCACACACGTCTAAAAGCTCCAAACAGTTTGAGCGTTATTATATAATATTATATTATTGAGTTTGAATGTGGCCATCAGGGACATTGAAACATTGTGTTGCATTTAATTACAGTTCCATGCAATTCTTCAAGTTTCAAGTTTCTTCACAACACTGTCAATGTGTGTGGTCCATGTCAAGTCCTCGGATATGTGGGCTCCGAGGTACTTGAAACTGTTCACTCTCTCAACCGGTGCCCCGTCGATGCTGAGGGGGCTGTAGTCCCTGACCCCCGACCTCCTAAAGTCCACAATCATCTCCTTTGTTTTGCTGACGTTCAGGGAGAGGCTGTTCTCCTGGCACCATCCCGCCAGGACCTTGACCTCTTCCAGGTAGGCCCTCTCGTCGTTTGCAGAGATCAGGCCCACCACTACTGTGTCGTCAGCAAATTTGATGATTGTGTTGTTACTCCGCTGAGCCACACAGTCATGTGTGTACAGGGAGTAGAGGAGGGGACTCAGAACACAGCCCTGTGGATGATATTCTGTGGATGAAAACATAACAAACGCCTTGTCTTATAGGAACTGCTACCTACCACCCACCCCTCCTAATGTACAGCCCCCTCCCCATCATATGTATATACTCTGTCAGGATCTATGAGTGACAGAGAGACTGGAGTGACAGAGAGACTGGAGTGACAGAGAGAGACTGGAGAGACAGAGAGAGACTGGAGAGACAGAGAGAGACTGGAGAGACAGAGAGAGACTGGAGAGACAGAGAGAGACTGGAGTGACAGAGAGAGAGACTGGAGTGACAGAGAGAGACTGGAGAGACAGAGAGAGACTGGAGAGACAGAGAGAGAGACTGGAGAGACAGAGAGAGACTGGAGTGACAGAGAGACTGGAGAGAAAGGACAGTTTCCTTCTGAAGCACAACTTAAGAAATGTCTCATCCTTCCAGTCGGGACCATTTGTCACATAGTGAGAGGTTCCACAGCTCAAGCAAACCCCACCAATTGGTACAGGGCTTGTATTTAGGTTTTGCTCTTCTCGTTTGTTGTTATGCTATTGTTATGCTATTGTTATGCAGAGACAAGCAGCCAGGTGAGTACCGGTACTTGACGCACGGCACGACGAGTCGAGTGAAAGTTGTGAACGCATTTTTGCGTGCGCGCGCGCGTGCTTCTGCTCAGAAAGGAGGTGGTACCGCGTGGCATGAGCACTGCACCCCTGGTGACGGTAGAACACCTTCATGTTCTCCTCTCGGTGACAGTAGTGTACCCTTTTTTTATTTAACCTTTATTTAACCAGGAAAAAGTCCCATTGAGATAAAAAATCTCTTTTACAAGAGCGTCCTGGCCAGGACAGGCAGCAGCACAGTTACAATTTCACATTTACAGACGAAACAAAAACATATAGCAATTCCAACAAAAACAAGGACAATTCACAGAACCATTTAAAAGTCAGTCAAAACATCTGCAGCCAGGTGTGCTGGATTCCACATCTCTTAGAAGGGTTTTTAAAAGCAGCCAGTGAGAGCAGCTCATGCGAGTTCAGGTGGTTTTGTAGCTGATTCCAGGTGGAGGGAGCTGCCCACCTGAGCGCCCCTGGTCCCCAGTTCAGTACGGACCCCCGAGGGAGCTGCCCACCTGAGCGCCCCTGGTCCCCAGTTCAGTACGGACCCCCGAGGGAGCTGCCCACCTGAGCGCCCCTGGTCCCCAGTTCAGTACGGACCCCCGAGGGAGCTGCCCACCTGAGCGCCCCTGGTCCCCAGTTCAGTACGGACCCCCGAGGGAGCTGCCCACCTGAGCGCCCCTGGTCCCCAGTTCAGTACGGACCCCCGAGCGACAGTCAGTCAAAATAAGCTCCGGGAACGAAGACCATAACTGCCCATACTTTTTGGGAGAATGTACAGTTTGCCTCCCGCTGCTTAATTGAACCAACTAGTTCTGTCGTCGTGTGTTTTTCTTTCCCCCTTTTTAAAGTGACGCACTGAGTCCAGTGTTAATTTTGTTGACTAAATTGATGACGAAAGATGTTCGTCAACGAAGGTTTTTTTCATGACGAGATGTGACGTCACGTTATTGAATACCATGTGACGCTAACGAGACTAAATAGTTTATTAAATATCGTTGACCACAACTGACGACACAAAAATGTAATTTATAAAAACCAGGACGAAATTTCTCTTCATGTATGTTGATATTGTTGACTAAAAAAAGACGAGACAAACTAATTATAACTTTTCTTAATGCCATCGTCCCGAGTAGAGCAGTGTGACGGGGAGCTCTGTTATTAGCATTAGCTGGAGCTATTTGAAAAGCTAGTTTTAGCTGAACGTTACCTTGGCTAAAGTTGGGACTATTCATAATCCAGCTGCAGACCTGCAAGCAAAGTACAGCAAGTTGGCAAAGGAGTATTCCAAGCTAAATCACTTTGTCACCAGTAACGTTACATTGTTTGTATTTCCATCTAGATCGCGTTAGCTAGTGGCTAAGCTAGCTCACGCTAATGTGGCTAACTGCACACAATTAATGACACAATGCAGACAGCCATACCGGTGACAATGTTTAGCTTTTAGTGCCAAATGATAAGAGTCTGAGGCGGAGTCTCAAAGGAGAATGTTGAATGTTTTATTTTGCATTAAAAATCACAACAGTGCCTCTGCTAGGAGCTAACTGAACCGGAGCCGACTGGATAGGAAGTGCGCAACAACGTATACATAATGTCCGTGTGGAACCAATGTGCCAACAACCTTTCCGTGGGTGAAGCATAGTTGAGCATAGTTGTCATTTAATGATACTAATACTAATACAACCACCTGTTGTTGAATAAATACCATTACTTTCTAGTTATTACTAAAAAACAGTATATATAAAACAGTAGCTGTAAAAAAGAAAAGAAAAAAAGTGTTATAATTTATATAATCTATATATATTTTTTTATGTATGCACTGGTATCGGATCAGTATAACCAGACCTAGACCACCTCTAACTCTAACCCCTAACCAGACCTAGACCACCTCTAACTTTAACCCCTAAGTTAGGGTTGTGACTTAGAGGGGGTCTAGGTCCGGATAGGGGTTAAGAGTTGGTCTAGCCCTTTACATCCATCTATCTAAATAATAATAAATAAAGACCTCTTCCATGTGGCACTTTAACACTGACCTCAGAATGTGATTTTATATAATGTTTTTATGCAAGCAGATTGCAATCAGTGTGTACTACTACTAGTACTACTGTGTGTTCTGTTTACTTAGTTTACAGTATCCTGTTATAGAATAAACCGCTGCCAGACACAGCAGAGAGAGAGAGGACAGACATGACAGAGAGGACATACACAGCAGAGAGAGGACAGACATGACAGAGAGAAAGGAAAGACACAGCAAACAGAAGACAGACAGAGTTCAGCATCGTCTCTCTGGTCAGAAACAACGTCACCACATCCGTAATGCTCTCTTAGATGCATACATTGGACCATGTCTACACCAACATATACTGTAGGAGCAACAATACATTGGACCATGTCTACACCAACATATACTGTAGGAGCAACAATACATTGGACCATGTCTACACCAACATATACTGTAGGAGCAACAATACATTGGACCATGTCTACACCAACATATACTGTAGGAGCAACAATACATTGGACCATGTCTACACCAACATATACTGTAGGAGCAACAATACATTGGACCATGTCTACACCAACATATACTGTAGGAGCAACAATACATTGGACCATGTCTACACCAACATATACTGTAGGAGCAACAATACATTGGACCATGTCTACACCAACATATACTGTAGGAGCAACAATACATTGGACCATGTCTACACCAACATATACTGTAGGAGCAACAATATATTGGACCATGTCTACACCAACATATACTGTAGGAGCAACAATACATTGGACCATGTCTACACCAACATATACTGTAGGAGCAACAATACATTGGACCATGTCTACACCAACATATACTGTAGGAGCAACAATACATTGGACCATGTCTACACCAACATATACTGTAGGAGCAACAATACATTGGACCATGTCTACACCAACATATACTGTAGGAGCAACAATACATTGGACCATGTCTACACCAACATATACTGTAGGAGCAACAATACATTGGACCATGTCTACACAAACATATACTGTAGGAGCAACAATACATTGGACCATGTCTACACCAACATATACTTCATGTGTATCACTTGTGCCGCCGACTAGTGTTGTCACGATACTGGAATTTCGACTTCGATACGATACCTTGAAAAGTATCGATACTTCGATATTATTTCGATATAAAAAAAAAATATATATATATTTTTTTTTAAACAAATTTAGCTTCAAATTTAGCTTCTCTCTGGTACTATAAGAGAAGATAAATATAACAATTTTAAAACCCTTTGTTTATCTTAGATCACACATTTAAAAATAACTGTTCATCTCACTTCAATCATTTTTATTGCAAATGCAGAACATGGTATTTTCTCAAGCAGACAGATGTAAACACTGTAATCTGTGTTGCATGTACCTGACAAACTGAACTGTTTATATTACAGTTAGTAACAGTTTCGTTTTTATTTAAAGATAACGAGAGGAGAGAGAGAGAGAGAGAGAGAGAGAGAGAGAGAGAGAGAGGGCGGTAGAGAGAGAGAGAAAGAGAGAGAGAGAGAGGCTATGCTCGGAGCATTTTAGTAACGTTACATTTTCAACAAGATTGCTGCTATTTAAACACTTGATGGAAACGGGGTAACGTTAACCTTATGTCGACTGTAGTATTGTATGACCTCGTCATAACGTTTAAACGTTAACGTTACTCTGTTACCATGCAGTAATTATACAAGTAGCCAGCTAAGCTAATGGAGCTAGCAGTAGCTAACGTTAGCTGGTAGCTGTAACGTTACAACGAATCAGCTGTTGATATTATGCGCCATCAGTAGACAACGTATCATGTATTAAACTAGAGTTAATGGTTTAATGCTTCAGTCACAGTGACGTTGAAAGAGCAGCTGTCACGAACCTCTTTAATTTCTTTATGGAGATCGGCGCTGGCACTGCTCTAACACCGCTTGCAAATATCATTGGGGCATTTGTAGCTTGTCCTTCGTTGTTTACTTGAAACCCGAAGTACCTCCAAACAGCACTTCTGCTGTTTTCTTTATCCACAAGCACAAGTTGCGGAGGCTCTGCATTTACCATCTTCAGCTAAAATGTTTGTTTACTAACTGAAGAAGACGGCTCTCTGTGACTCTGTGAGGGGGAGGGCTGGACTCGGAGGAACCGGGGAGCAAGCGCGTTGAGCGCTCTGAACAGCGCGTTGCCGTCAACAACTTGCGGTAGAACACTCGCCAGCTGGTACCGATACTGCAGAAAGTATCGGTACTTCGGGAAATGAGTATCGAAGCTGTTTTAAATATTCAGTATCGATATGTATAACACTACCGCCGACTCAGATTCCCCTAGGTTAAAAAATAAATACGCAATTTAAATCAGAAAATGTTCCATGTTGACTATTTCTGACTTTCTGAAGTTTTTTTCCATTAACTAAAAATAGACAAAAATGTCATCCGTTTTCGTCGACTAAATCTAGACTAAAACAAAAAAGGCAAAATTGAGACAAAAACTGACTAAGACTAAAATGCTCAGACATTTAGTTGACTAAAACTGACTAAACGAAAAATAAATGAAGATGACTAAATATGAAAACGAAAAAGGAGCACTTGACACATGACTAAGGGGCATGTTACACACAGTGTTTTTGTGCTCGTTTTTATACGTTTTTGAATACGTTTCATGTCCCTTTTACACAGAAATGCGTTTTTTGGCGTTTTTTGGTGGATACGTTGTGGCCCTAGCTGAAACGCTAAATTGTGTTTTCGTTTTTGAGTAGCGCCAAAAACTTGCCGACAACAGTCGTGTAGCCTTCACGGAGCCGTTGTTGCGAAAACGCCCATGCGCAGTAGATACCATCTGCGTGCCCTTCCGGTGACAACAGTGTGTGTGTGTGTGTGTGTGTGTGTGTGTGTGTTTGGGACATAGCTCCGTGTCCCAAATAGCTGCAGCTACCATGTGTTGTCAAGTTATTGTTATAAGGACCCCAGTCCAAGCTACAACAGTCTGCATTCCCTTAACAATTGTTTGTATTGAGCCGTATTGTATTGTACCCATATGCAATATGTTAAATAAAGTTTACATACATTCATTCTGCTAGCATTACCACTGGCTAGCTATCAGACCCTGTTAGCTCAAAGCTCCTCTTTCAACTTAACAAGCATTAAACAAAATGGCCCAGTCATCTATTCACCTTTGTTTAATACACACAGCGTTGTCTCTAATGTTATCTAACTACTGATAGCTCCCGATATCATCAGTTTGGTGCTGGCTAACTAGCGTGAGCTAACGTTAGCTTCTAGCCACAATGCTATACTGTTAGAATGGCATATTCCATTGACGTTAGCATGCAGCTAACAATGTAGCTACCGATCTTTTTTTAGACTAAACTATCCGCTCTTGGTGGTCACTTGTGTTGATGTTAGTTTTGTTTCATCAACAAATGACAGGCAGAGCACACAGTGAATGTATCCGTTTTGTTTATTGCACTTTTATTAGACTTTGCTGAAAAAGAAGTGCTGCACTGAGTAAATAGGCAAAAGATGGTGGCGCCCATAGGCGCCCGCCTTGTTGACATTTGCTTTGCAGGCACATTCAAGGTCTGATTGGTTGAAATTGCCTTCATGTTTGCCACCTACTGCTTTGGCAGTGTACTACATCAGTGTGCTCAGGTGACGAAAACGAAAGTGTGACTCGAGGCTGCTACGTTGCGGCGAAACTCATCTGACAATGAAACGAAAATGAAACGAAAGGTGTAACCGGCGCCTAAGACTAAAACTAAAATGAAAATAGCTGCCAAAATTAACACTGGACACGTCGAAGTTCCGTCCGTCGTTATTCATCGCCAGACGCGTAAACGTTGGCACATCCATTAACCAGGAAGCTGAATCCTCCAGGACATCCCCGTCTGCGTCCTATCTGTCTCCGTTTAACCGTCTCGGTGCTATCTGCTCGCCCCTAACACGTCACTGTTCCCGTCTCGGTGCTATCTGCTCGCCCCTAACACCTCTCTGTTTAACCGTCTCGGTGCTATCTGCTCGCCCCTAACACGTCTCTGTTCCCGTCTCGGTGCTATCTGCTCGCCCCTAACACGTCTCTGTTCCCGTCTCGGTGCTATCTGCTCGCCCCTAACACGTCTCTGTTTAACCGTCTCGGTGCTATCTGCTCGCCCCTAACACGTCTCTGTTTAACCGTCTCGGTGCTATCTGCTCGCCCCTAACACGTCTCTGTTCCCGTCTCGGTGCTATCTGCTCGCCCCTAACACGTCTCTATTTAACCGTCTCGGTGCTATCTGCTCGCCCCTAACACGTCTCTGTTCCCGTCTCGGTGCTATCTGCTCGCCCCTAACACGTCTCTGTTTAACCGTCTCGGTGCTATCTGCTCGCCCCTAACACGTCTCTGTTCCCGTCTCGGTGCTATCTGCTCGCCCCTAACACGTCTCTGTTTAACCGTCTCGGTGCTATCTGCTCGCCCCTAACACGTCTCTGTTCCCGTCTCGGTGCTATCTGCTCGCCCCTAACACGTCTCTGTTTAACCGTCTCGGTGCTATCTGCTCGCCCCTAACACGTCTCTGTTTAACCGTCTCGGTGCTATCTGCTCGCCCCTAACACGTCTCTGTTTAACCGTCTCGGTGCTATCTGCTCGCCCCTAACACGTCTCTGTTTAACCGTCTCGGTGCTATCTGCTCGCCCCTAACACCTCTCTGTTTAACCGTCTCGGTGCTATCTGCTCGCCCCTAACACGTCTCTGTTTAACCGTCTCGGTGCTATCTGCTCGCCCCTAACACGTCTCTGTTTAACCGTCTCGGTGCTATCTGCTCGCCCCTAACACGTCTCTGTTCCCGTCTCGGTGCTATCTGCTCGCCCCTAACACGTCTCTGTTTAACCGTCTCGGTGCTATCTGCTCGCCCCTAACACGTCTCTGTTTAACCGTCTCGGTGCTATCTGCTCGCCCCTAACACGTCTCTGTTTAACCGTCTCGGTGCTATCTGCTCGCCCCTAACACGTCTCTGTTCCCGTCTCGGTGCTATCTGCTCGCCCCTAACACGTCTCTGTTCCCGTCTCGGTGCTATCTGCTCGCCCCTAACACGTCTCTGTTTAACCGTCTCGGTGCTATCTGCTCGCCCCTAACACGTCTCTGTTCCCGTCTCGGTGCTATCTGCTCGCCCTTAACACGTCTCTGTTCCCGTCTCGGTGCTATCTGCTCGCCCCTAACACGTCTCTGTTCCCGTCTCGGTGCTATCTGCTCGCCCCTAACACGTCTCTGTTTAACCGTCTCGGTGCTATCTGCTCGCCCCTAACACGTCTCTGTTCCCGTCTCGGTGCTATCTGCTCGCCCCTAACACGTCTCTGTTTAACCGTCTCGGTGCTATCTGCTCGCCCCTAACACGTCTCTGTTTAACCGTCTCGGTGCTATCTGCTCGCCCCTAACACGTCTCTGTTTAACCGTCTCGGTGCTATCTGCTCGCCCCTAACACGTCTCTGTTCCCGTCTCGGTGCTATCTGCTCGCCCCTAACACGTCTCTGTTCCCGTCTCGGTGCTATCTGCTCGCCCCTAACACGTCTCTGTTTAACCGTCTCGGTGCTATCTGCTCGCCCCTAACACGTCTCTGTTTAACCGTCTCGGTGCTATCTGCTCGCCCCTAACACGTCTCTGTTTAACCGTCTCGGTGCTATCTGCTCGCCCCTAACACGTCTCTGTTTAACCGTCTCGGTGCTATCTGCTCGCCCCTAACACGTCTCTGTTTAACCGTCTCGGTGCTATCTGCTCGCCCCTAACACGTCTCTGTTTAACCGTCTCGGTGCTATCTGCTCGCCCCTAACACGTCTCTGTTTAACCGTCTCGGTGCTATCTGCTCGCCCCTAACACGTCTCTGTTCCCGTCTCGGTGCTATCTGCTCGCCCCTAACACGTCTCTGTTTAACCGTCTCGGTGCTATCTGCTCGCCCCTAACACCTCTCTGTTTAACCGTCTCGGTGCTATCTGCTCGCCCCTAACACGTCTCTGTTTAACCGTCTCGGTGCTATCTGCTCGCCCCTAACACGTCTCTGTTCCCGTCTCGGTGCTATCTGCTCGCCCCTAACACGTCTCTGTTTAACCGTCTCGGTGCTATCTGCTCGCCCCTAACACGTCTCTGTTCCCGTCTCGGTGCTATCTGCTCGCCCCTAACACGTCTCTGTTCCCGTCTCGGTGCTATCTGCTCGCCCCTAACACGTCTCTGTTTAACCGTCTCGGTGCTATCTGCTCGCCCCTAACACGTCTCTGTTTAACCGTCTCGGTGCTATCTGCTCGCCCCTAACACGTCTCTGTTTAACCGTCTCGGTGCTATCTGCTCGCCCCTAACACGTCTCTGTTCCCGTCTCGGTGCTATCTGCTCGCCCCTAACACCTCTCTGTTTAACCGTCTCGGTGCTATCTGCTCGCCCCTAACACGTCTCTGTTCCCGTCTCGGTGCTATCTGCTCGCCCCTAACACGTCTCTGTTTAACCGTCTCGGTGCTATCTGCTCGCCCCTAACACGTCTCTGTTCCCGTCTCGGTGCTATCTGCTCGCCCCTAACACGTCTCTGTTCCCGTCTCGGTGCTATCTGCTCGCCCCTAACACGTCTCTGTTTAACCGTCTCGGTGCTATCTGCTCGCCCCTAACACGTCTCTGTTTAACCGTCTCGGTGCTATCTGCTCGCCCCTAACACGTCTCTGTTCCCGTCTCGGTGCTATCTGCTCGCCCCTAACACGTCTCTGTTTAACCGTCTCGGTGCTATCTGCTCGCCCCTAACACGTCTCTGTTCCCGTCTCGGTGCTATCTGCTCGCCCCTAACACGTCTCTGTTCCCGTCTCGGTGCTATCTGCTCGCCCCTAACACGTCTCTGTTCCCGTCTCGGTGCTATCTGCTCGCCCCTAACACGTCTCTGTTTAACCGTCTCGGTGCTATCTGCTCGCCCCTAACACGTCTCTGTTCCCGTCTCGGTGCTATCTGCTCGCCCCTAACACGTCTCTGTTCCCGTCTCGGTGCTATCTGCTCGCCCCTAACACGTCTCTGTTCCCGTCTCGGTGCTATCTGCTCGCCCCTAACACGTCTCTGTTTAACCGTCTCGGTGCTATCTGCTCGCCCCTAACACGTCTCTGTTTAACCGTCTCGGTGCTATCTGCTCGCCCCTAACACGTCTCTGTTTAACCGTCTCGGTGCTATCTGCTCGCCCCTAACACGTCTCTGTTTAACCGTCTCGGTGCTATCTGCTCGCCCCTAACACGTCTCTGTTTAACCGTCTCGGTGCTATCTGCTCGCCCCTAACACCTCTCTGTTTAACCGTCTCGGTGCTATCTGCTCGCCCCTAACACGTCTGTTTAACCGTCTCGGTGCTATCTGCTCGCCCCTAACACGTCTCTGTTCCCGTCTCGGTGCTATCTGCTCGCCCCTAACACGTCTCTGTTTAACCGTCTCGGTGCTATCTGCTCGCCCCTAACACGTCTCTGTTCCCGTCTCGGTGCTATCTGCTCGCCCCTAACACGTCTCTGTTCCCGTCTCGGTGCTATCTGCTCGCCCCTAACACGTCTCTGTTTAACCGTCTCGGTGCTATCTGCTCGCCCCTAACACGTCTCTGTTTAACCGTCTCGGTGCTATCTGCTCGCCCCTAACACGTCTCTGTTCCCGTCTCGGTGCTATCTGCTCGCCCCTAACACGTCTCTGTTTAACCGTCTCGGTGCTATCTGCTCGCCCCTAACACGTCTCTGTTCCCGTCTCGGTGCTATCTGCTCGCCCCTAACACGTCTCTGTTACCGTCTCGGTGCTATCTGCTCGCCCCTAACACGTCTCTGTTTAACCGTCTCGGTGCTATCTGCTCGCCCCTAACACGTCTCTGTTTAACCGTCTCGGTGCTATCTGCTCGCCCCTAACACGTCTCTGTTTAACCGTCTCGGTGCTATCTGCTCGCCCCTAACACGTCTCTGTTTAACCGTCTCGGTGCTATCTGCTCGCCCCTAACACGTCTCTGTTTAACCGTCTCGGTGCTATCTGCTCGCCCCTAACACGTCTCTGTTTAACCGTCTCGGTGCTATCTGCTCGCCCCTAACACGTCTCTGTTTAACCGTCTCGGTGCTATCTGCTCGCCCCTAACACGTCTCTGTTACCCGTCTCGGTGCTATCTGCTCGCCCCTAACACGTCTCTGTTTACCGTCTCGGTGCTATCTGCTCGCCCCTAACACGTCTCTGTTTAACCGTCTCGGTGCTATCTGCTCGCCCCTAACACGTCTCTGTTTAACCGTCTCGGTGCTATCTGCTCGCCCCTAACACGTCTCTGTTCCCGTCTCGGTGCTATCTGCTCGCCCCTAACACGTCTCTGTTTAACCGTCTCGGTGCTATCTGCTCGCCCCTAACACGTCTCTGTTTACCGTCTCGGTGCTATCTGCTCGCCCCTAACACGTCTCTGTTCCCGTCTCGGTGCTATCTGCTCGCCCCTAACACGTCTCTGTTTAACCGTCTCGGTGCTATCTGCTCGCCCCTAACACGTCTCTGTTTAACCGTCTCGGTGCTATCTGCTCGCCCCTAACACGTCTCTGTTTAACCGTCTCGGTGCTATCTGCTCGCCCCTAACACGTCTCTGTTCCCGTCTCGGTGCTATCTGCTCGCCCCTAACACGTCTCTGTTTAACCGTCTCGGTGCTATCTGCTCGCCCCTAACACGTCTCTGTTCCCGTCTCGGTGCTATCTGCTCGCCCCTAACACGTCTCTGTTTACCGTCTCGGTGCTATCTGCTCGCCCCTAACACGTCTCTGTTACCGTCTCGGTGCTATCTGCTCGCCCTAACACGTCTCTGTTACCGTCTCGGTGCTATCTGCTCGCCCCTAACACGTCTCTGTTTAACCGTCTCGGTGCTATCTGCTCGCCCCTAACACGTCTCTGTTTAACCGTCTCGGTGCTATCTGCTCGCCCCTAACACGTCTCTGTTTAACCGTCTCGGTGCTATCTGCTCGCCCCTAACACGTCTCTGTTTAACCGTCTCGGTGCTATCTGCTCGCCCCTAACACGTCTCTGTTTACCGTCTCGGTGCTATCTGCTCGCCCCTAACACGTCTCTGTTTAACCGTCTCGGTGCTTCTGCTCGCCCCTAACACGTCTCTGTTAACCGTCTCGGTGCTATCTGCTCGCCCTAACACGTCTCTGTTTACCGTCTCGGTGCTATCTGCTCGCCCCTAACACGTCTCTGTTTACCGTCTCGGTGCTATCTGCTCGCCCCTAACACGTCTCTGTTTAACCGTCTCGGTGCTATCTGCTCGCCCCTAACACGTCTCTGTTTAACCGTCTCGGTGCTATCTGCTCGCCCCTAACACGTCTCTGTTCCCGTCTCGGTGCTATCTGCTCGCCCCTAACACGTCTCTCGTTTCCGTCTCGGTGCTATCTGCTCGCCCCTAACACGTCTCTGTTTACACGTCTCGGTGCTATCTGCTCGCCCCTAACACGTCTCGTCTCGTTCCC
>NW_028169930.1:544606-579606 GCF_963971535.1 Notolepis coatsorum
GTCCTCACCTATCCTCCCCTCTCCCATGCCCCCCCTCCGATATCCCCTCTTCTCCTCTCCTCCTCTCTTCTCCTCTCCTCTCAACTAGTCACCTATATGTTGCTCTGTTCTCTTCTCCTCTCTTCACCTGTCTTCCTCTCCTCTCATCATCTCTCTCTCTCTCTCTCCCCCCTCTCTCTCACTCTCTCTCTGTCTGTTGAGGCCTCCTAGCTGGGAGCTGCCCTCTGCCATCCATCACCGCCAATATTAAAGAGAGAGGAGAGGGGGGGTCTGAGGGAGGGGGAGAGAGAGAGAGAGAGAGAAAGGGAGAGATGTTTTCAGCTCATCTATGATGTGTATAAAGCTTGTGTCAAACAGGAATACCACTGGAGAGACTATAATCTGAAGACATTAAAGAGGAGAGACTATAATCTGAAGACATTAAAGAGGAGAGACTATAATCTGAAGACATTAAAGAGGAGAGACTATAATCTGAAGACATTAAAGAGGAGAGACTATAATCTGAAGACATTAAAGAGGAGAGTGTGAGGTTTTGTCCGCTCCCCACCCACTCGCTCCGTTCCTTTAAGGTATTTTGTTAATTAATTGCATTCCGCGCCTCACGCTTCTTTCCTGTAAGATGCCGTGTTGATTGGTGCTCTCCCCACCACACGCTTCTGGAGCAATGATCAATTTCATCCCGCAGCTGTCACAGCTTGTCATTTAGCGCCCCGTGGCTTTAAATACCCTGATCTCCCTAATACCGATGTTGGATCGTTTTGAATATTCCCTGCATCTGCCCTTCTTTCCCGTCGCTGTCTGTTGCTCCCCAGGACTCTCGTGAAGTATCCCTGTTGGAGAACCTGATTCTCCGTACGACGCTATGCCTCGTTTATCTGCCCGCTTTACGCGTTGCGCTCTGGTGAGTTTTTGGAAACAGTCTTTTTTGGATCAATCGTTTTTGTGTGTTTGTGAAACACCGAAGAGATCCCGTTTTTGTTATACTGTTCTCACCTATTTTTTGTTGTTGGATTTACACGTGGGATTACCTTATTGTTTTTTCTCTGGACACTGCTAACTGTGTGTATCACACCGAAGATCAAGTCACTTGGATATATTGTTTGGATCAGTCACCTCTCTGTTTCTATTGTGCGCTGAGCTAACTGGGATTTCTCTCTCTCTCTCCGCTTCCACCTGGAGTGTATGCTGGGGGGATCTGCAGAGCGGCTCAGACGTCACAGGCAAATTCCTCACCATCACCTTCTGGGAGAATCTGCAGAGCCGCAAACATTCTTCACATGCCAGATTCCCCGTTTGTTCTGTTCTCCACCTAATTCAATCTTGTGACTCTGTGAATAAACACGCCCTTGTTTTTGGCTAACTCTGAAACAACTCTCTCTGTGCCGTTGCGCTTGGGGTCGGTTACAAACCCTAACATTACGATCCAACCATGACGACCCCAGCCAACACAGAGAGAGTCAGAACAGCATTAGCAGTCCAGATAGAGTTAACCAAGGAACACAGCCAACAGCTAGACAGGGCTGCGGCTGCTGTACAGGAACTCCGAGAGCAGGTCCTGCCTATTCAGGGGTCCCTGGGCGCTCTGGCTAGCCAGCAGTCTAGTATTCTCCTCCACTTACACACGCTGAGTGACACCGTTAACACCTTGCTTGTAACCCCACTTCCTTCAGGAGCCTTGGCCGGAGCATCACCCGCAGCCCTGGCAGGCCCCGCGCCTCCCGATCCCGCACCTCGGGAGCCCCGTCTCTCCGAACCACGGCTGTTCGACGGTAACTTCGAGGATTGTGCCACATTCATCATGCAATGTGAGTTGGTTTTTCGTCATCAACCCAGTCGTTTCACTTCAAGGGGAGCCCGAGTGGCCTACATGACTAACTTGCTCTCAGGCCGGGCAGCCCAGTGGGTCACTGCCTCCTGGGCAATGGAGGCAGACTTCTGTTTCTCCTACCCAGACTTCGTGGCTGAGCTCCGCAGGGTTTTCCACCATCCAGCCCGTGGTCAGGTCCCTGGAGCCCGGTTGGGTACCTTCCGGCAGGGCAGCGGCGGGGTTACCGACTACGTGCTGGAGTTCAGACTGGCGGCTACAGAGAGCGGTTGGAACGAGCAAGCACTTCGTCTTACCTTCATGAGGGGGCTCAACGACGCAGTCAGGGACCAGCTCGCGACCCGTGAGGAACCTGAGTCCCTCGAGGACCTGTTCAGCCTCGCCATTCGCATCGACGGACGCCTCCAGGAGAGAAGACGTGAGAGAACCCGACAGGGGCCTCCAGAGGTACTCCGGACCCCCCGTACTCGTGACGGTACTGCTGGTCGCCCTGCTCCCAACACGACTGGTGGTTTTTTTCCCTCCCGTTCGGTACCCGAGGAGGAACCCATGCAGCTGGGACGTTCTCATCTGAGCCAAGCTGAACGGGAGGCGAGGTTCAGGTCCGGCCTTTGCCTCTACTGCGGTCGGGAGGGACACCGTATCGCCAACTGCCCCACCCGGCCAAAAGACCAGGCTCGCCGGGACCCCGGGAGATCCTGGTGAGCCGTTTATCTCGTTCCCAGAGCCGTGCACCACCTGGCCATCTGATGAGCGTCACCCTGGCCTGGGCAAACCAACGGGCCACGGTGGAGGCACTCATTGACTCGGGGGCAGATGAGAGTTTCCTAGACTTTGAGTTTGCTACCCGGGCCAACATTCCACTTGAGGACCTAGTGAGGCCATTGGAGGTATTCGCATTGGACCAACACCGCCTGGCTGACATCACTCAACGCACCTGCCCTGTCCTGCTCACCATTGCTGGTAACCACGTTGAGAGACTCCAGTTCCTTATCACCAGATCCCCTCTTGTCCCAGTAGTCCTGGGCCGGCCCTGGCTCGCGCTGCACGAGCCCCACATCGCCTGGTCCTCCGGTACCATCAAGGGTTGGAGCTCCTCCTGTCATGCCCAGTGTCTTCAGGCGGCGTCCTGTCCCCCGCCCCGGAGATCCGTTGGTGAGCCGCCTCCGGACCTCTCGACCATACCCCCCGAGTACCACGACCTCATGGAGGTTTTCAGTAAGTCCAGGGCTCAGGCCCTTCCGCCTCACCGGCCTTACGACTGTGCCATCGACCTCCGCTCAGGGGCTCCCCTTCCCGGCAGCCGCCTCTACAGTCTGACCGTCCCGGAGA
This sequence comes from Notolepis coatsorum, assembly GCF_963971535.1. NCBI lineage: Eukaryota > Metazoa > Chordata > Actinopteri > Aulopiformes > Paralepididae > Notolepis > Notolepis coatsorum. The sequence continues at coordinate 547,764 of NW_028169930.1, forward strand.
AGGCGGCGATGGATCAATACATCTCTGAGTCCTTGGAAGCAGGACTCATTCGGCCTTCCTCCTCTCCTGTGGCGGCCGGTTTCTTCTTTGTTGGGAAGAAGGACTCAAAGGACCTTCGATCCTGCATCGACTATCGCCAGCTCAACGAGATCACCATTAAGAACAAGTATCCTCTACCTCTCATGAACTCCACCTTCGAGCCTCTCACCCAGGCTACCGTCTTTACCAAGCTGGACCTCCGGAGTGCCTACCATCTAGTCCGTATCCGTTAGGGCGATGAATGGAAGACCGCCTTCAAGACTCCCAGGGGCCACTACGAGTACCTGGTGATGCCGTTCGGCCTCACCAACGCTCCGGCGGTATTCCAGGCGCTCATGAACGACGTCCTTCGTGACATGCTGGAGGAGTTTGTGGTAGTATACCTAGATGACATCCTCATCTTCTCCAAGACCCTCGAGGAACACATCCAGCATGTCCGCCGTGTGCTGGAGCGCCTCCTCCACAATCGGCTCTTCGTCAAAGCGGAGAAGTGCCGATTCCACTCCGACTCCGTCGATTACCTGGGCTTCATCGTGGAGAAAGGCTTGACCCGAGCTGATCCTCGCAAGATCCAGGCCGTGGAGGAATGGCCGGAACCCACCTCTCGGAAGGAGTTACAGAGCTTCCTCGGGTTCGCCAACTTCTACCGAAGGTTCATCCGGAACTACAGTCAAGTGGCGGAACCGCTTACCAGACTGACCTCTCCCGCCCTGCCGTTCGACTGGTCCCCAGCGGCGTGTGCTGCGTTCCGCTCCCTCAAGAAGAGGTTCACTTCCGCCCCGATCTTGCTCCATCCAGACCCCAAGAGACAGTTCATCGTTGAGGTGGACGCCTCGGATACTGGACTGGGAGCTATCTTATCCCAGCGGTCGGCAACGGACCAGAAGGTACATCCGTGCGCCTTCTACTCACGTCGGTTCCTCCCTGCCGAGAGGAACTATGACATCGGCAATCGGGAGCTGCTGGCGGTTGTGGCTGCTTTGGAGGAGTGGCGTCATTGGCTAGAGGGGGCCGAGGAGCCGTTTACCATTTGGACGGACCACAAGAACCTGACGTACATCCGTGCTTCCAAGCGCCTCAATGGCCGGCAGGCAAGATGGGCCAGCTTCCTCAGTCGGTTCGACTTCTCGCTGACGTTTCGCCCTGGTTCCCGCAACACGAAGGCCGACTCCCTGTCCCGGTTACACTCCAAGGGGGCTCCAACCACTGAGGACCCGACTCCCATCCTCCCAGAGGCCAGGGTGGTAGGAGTCGTCACCTTGGGCATCGAGGGGGTGGTAAGGCGTGCCCTACGCTTCCATCGCGCTCCAGGCAATGTACCGGTTCATCGCCTCTTCGTCCCCGACTCGGTCCGGTCCCGGGTCCTCCAGTGGGGCCATACCAGCCGGTTCGCCTGCCACCCGGGCGTTCATCGCACGTTCTCCTTCCTGGCTCGTCGATTCTGGTGGCCCACCATGAGGAACGACGTCAAGGAGTTCGTACTGGCCTGCGCAGTCTGCGCCCGCAGCAAGGCCTCCCACCAGGCACCCTCCGGGCTATTACAGCCGCTTCCCATTCCGAGCCGTCCTTGGTCACATGTGGCGCTGGACTTCGTCACGGGTCTTCCCTCCCAGGGGAACACGTGCCTTCTGACCGTGGTGGATCGGTTCAGCAAGGGGGTTCACCTCGTGGCCCTTCCCAAACTTCCCTCGGCGGCCGAGACGGCGGACCTCCTGACACACCACATGTTTCGCCTCCATGGTTTTCCCCAGGACGTCGTCTCGGACCGGGGGCCCCAGTTCACTTCCCAGGTATGGCAGGCTTTTTGCAAGGGATTGGGGGCAACGGTCAGTCTTTCCTCTGGTTATCATCCCCAGACTAACGGACAAACGGAGAGGATGAACCAGAGCGTGGAGTCTGCTCTTCGGTGTGTGGCTGCCGAGAGACCAGCTTCTTGGAGCCGTTTCCTTCCCTGGGTCGAGTACTCCATCAACTCCATGGTCAGTTCCGCCACCGGCCTCTCACCCTTTGAGGTATCCCTGGGCTACCAACCCCTTCTTTTCCCTGCACAGGAGACGGAGGTGGCAGTTCCCTCCGTGCAGGACCACCTCGACCGGTGCCGTCGGGTCTGGGAGATCGCCAGGACCGCGCTGCTCCGGTCATCAGAGCGCGCCTGTCGTGGGGCTGACCGGCGCCGGGTTCCTGCGCCGACGTACCACCCTGGGCAGAGGGTGTGGCTTTCCGCGAGGGACCTCCCACTTCGGTCCTCGGCCAAGAAACTTAACCCCCGGTTCGTCGGACCTTTCGAGGTTCTGAAGGTACTCAGTCCGGCGGCGGTGCGCCTTAAGCTTCCTGCGTCCATGCACATTCACCCCGTTTTCCATGTGTCCCGGGTTAAGCCTGTCTCTCTCAGTCCCCTGATGCCTCCTGCTCCGGATCCACCTCCTCCCAAGATGGTGGACGTTCACCCCCAGTGGCAGGTCCGCCGGCTGATGGGCGTTCGACGGCGGGGTCGGGGGTTCCAGTACCTGGTGGACTGGGAGGGGTACGGCCCGGAGGAACGGAGCTGGGTCTCCCGCCAGCTCATCGTGGATCCCGGCCTGATCACCGACTTCCATCGTGCCCATCCGGGCGAGCCGGGTCGGCCTGGTCGCCGGGTGGCTCCCGTGGAGTGGGGGGTACTGTGAGGTTTTGTCCGCTCCCCACCCACTCGCTCCGTTCCTTTAAGGTATTTTGTTAATTAATTGCATTCCGCGCCTCACGCTTCTTTCCTGTAAGATGCCGTGTTGATTGGTGCTCTCCCCACCACACGCTTCTGGAGCAATGATCAATTTCATCCTGCAGCTGTCACAGCTTGTCATTTAGCGCCCCGTGGCTTTAAATACCCTGATCTCCCTAATACCGATGTTGGATCATTTTGAATATTCCCTGCATCTGCCTTTCTTTCCCGTCGCTGTCTGTTGCTCCCCAGGACTCTCGTGAAGTATCCCTGTTGGAGAACCTGATTCCCCGTACGAAGCTACGCCTCGTTTATCTGCCCGCTTTACGCGTTGCGCTCTGGTGAGTTTTTGGAAACAGTCTTTTTTGGATCAATCGTTTTTGTGTGTTTGTGAAACACCGAAGAGATCCCGTTTTTGTTATACTGTTCTCACCTATTTTTTGTTGTTGGATTTACACGTGGGATTACCTTATTGTTTTTTCTCTGGACACTGCTAACTGTGTGTATCACACCGAAGATCAAGTCACTTGGATATATTGTTTGGATCAGTCACCTCTCTGTTTCTATTGTGCGCTGAGCTAACTGGGATTTCTCTCTCTCTCCCCGCTTCCACCTGGAGTGTATGCTGGGGGGATCTGCAGAGCGGCTCAGACGTCACAGGCAAATTCCTCACCATCACCTTCTGGGAGAATCTGCAGAGCCGCAAACATTCTTCACATGCCAGATTCCCCGTTTGTTCTGTTCTCCACCTAATTCAATCTTGTGACTCTGTGAATAAACACGCCCTTGTTTTTGGCTAACTCTGAAACAACTCTCTCTGTGCCGTTGCGCTTGGGGTCGGTTACAAACCCTAACAGAGAGACTATAATCTGAAGACATTAAAGAGGAGAGACTATAATCTGAAGACATTAAAGAGGAGAGACTATAATCTGAAGACATTAAAGAGGAGAGACTATAATCTGAAGACATTAAAGAGGAGAGACTATAATCTGAAGACATTAAAGAGGAGAGACTATAATCTGAAGACATTAAAGAGGAGAGACTATAATCTGAAGACATTAAAGAGGAGAGACTATAATCTGAAGACATTAAAGAGGAGGGACTATAATCTGAAGACATTAAAGAGGAGGGACTATAATCTGAAGACGTTAAAGAGGAGAGACTATAATCTGAAGACATTAAAGAGGAGAGACTATAATCTGAAGACATTAAAGAGGAGGGACTATAATCTGAAGACGTTTAGTATAGTGGCACAGAGGCTAGCAAACTACCTAGAAATGAATAGTTTAATAGACACCACAGGGCAGAAAGGAATACCAGGGTTTGCCGGATGCATAGAACACACAAGTATGATATCAGCCAAGATAGAGAAAAGAGATTTACATCTGGTATTTTTTAGACCTGGAGACTGTGTTTGGTCCGGTACCGCATAGCCTTATTTGGAGTGCGTTTGATTTGCCAGGGGTGATTGTAAACTTGGTGAAAGCATACTTCCAAGATATTATAATGTGCTTTAGCACTACAGAGTTTCCAACAGCATGGCAGAGACTAGAGATAGGCATTATGGCAGGGTGTACAATTTCACCGCTAGCGTTCACAATGGCGATGGAAGTGATTATTAAAGCCTCACAATGGGCGGTAGGTGGGGGGAGACGGCAGGGCGGGCTGCGCCTCCTGGTGGGGGGAGACGGCAGGGCGGGCTGCGCCTCCTGGTGGGGGGAGACGGCAGGGCGGTAGGTGGGGGGAGACGGCAGGGCGGTAGGTGGGGAGAGACGGCAGGGCGGGCTGCGCCTCCTGGTGGGGGGAGACGGCAGGGCGGTAGGTGGGGAGAGACGGCAGGGCGGGCTGCGCCTCCTGGTGGGGGGAGACGGCAGGGCGGTAGGTGGGGAGAGACGGCAGGGCGGGCTGCGCCTCCTGGTGGGGGGAGACGGCAGGGCGGGCTGCGCCTCCTGGTGGGGAGAGACGGCAGGGCGGGCTGTGCCTCCTGGTGGGGGGAGACGGCAGGGCGGGCTGCGCCTCCTGGTGGGGGGAGACGGCAGGGCGGGCTGTGCCTCCTGGTGGGGGGAGACGGCAGGGCGGGCTGCGCCTCCTGGTGGGGAGAGACGGCAGGGCGGGCTGCGCCTCCTGGTGGGGGGAGACGGCAGGGCGGGCTGTGCCTCCTGGTGGGGGGAGACGGCAGGGCGGGCTGCGCCTCCTGGTGGGGGGAGACGGCAGGGCGGGCTGCGCCTCCTGGTGGGGGGAGACGGCAGGGCGGGCTGCGCCTCCTGGTGGGGGGAGACGGCAGGGCGGGCTGCGCCTCCTGGTGGGGGGAGACGGCAGGGCGGGCTGCGCCTCCTGGTGGGGGGAGACGGCAGGGCGGGCTGCGCCTCCTGGTGGGGGGAGACGGCAGGGCGGGCTGCGCCTCCTGGTGGGGGGAGACGGCAGGGCGGGCTGTGCCTCCTGGTGGGGGGAGACGGCAGGGCGGGCTGCGCCTCCTGGTGGGGGGAGACGGCAGGGCGGGCTGCGCCTCCCACCCATTAGGGCTCACATGGATGACATGATGACATTAGTGACCAGTGCCTTGTACAAAAAGGTTACTAGAGAAGTTAAATGATAATATGAAGTGGGCTAGGATGAGGATTAAGCCTAGTAAATTGAGAAGCATTTAATTGATTGACCAGAGGGAAGGTATAGTAGAGAGAATGTTTAACATAAATGAGGAGGAAATTCCATCTATAAGGAGCCAGTGAAAGGTTTGGGTAGGTGGTATAATGAGGAGTTGAATGATGGTGAACAGACAGAGCGACTTGGGAGAGATGTGGTAGAGGGGGTAGGGAGGATAGAGAGGGCAGAGATGTGGTAGAGGGGGTAGGGAGGATAGAGAGGGCAGAGATGTGGTAGAGGGGGTAGGGAGGATAGAGAGGGCAGAGATGTGGTAGAGGGGGTAGGGAGGAGAGAGAGGGCAGGGCGTCCAGGCAAGTTGAAGTTACGGTGTTTTCAGTTTGGGTTATTCCCTAAGATGCGGCCATTGTCAATAAATGAAGTGCCAATATCAAAGGTAGAAAGGTTTGAGAGATTGGTTCATTTGTCTATTAGAAAATGGCTAGGAGTTCCTCTGTGTATTAGTGGTGTGGCATTGTATGGCAAATGTATTCTCCAGCTACCAGTGACTGGTCTAACAGAGGGGTACAGTGTGTGAACAGAGCTGTTGCTATCAAGGAGCAAAAATACAGTAGTTAGTCATTTGGTCCCAAACCCAACTAGAGGGTGGGAATGGAACCCAAGGCAGGGAGCAGAGGCTGATCAATTACTTTTTACTAGGGATGTCCGATATTATCGGCCGATATCGGCATTAAAATGTGATATCGGAAGATATCTGTATCGGTTTTCAAAAAAATATATATATATTTTACATCTCTATAACCTTTATTTACCCAGGCAAGCAAGTAAGAACAAATTCTGATTTTATTTATTGTCAAAAGTATGCATAATGTTGTGTTAATTCCACAACAAGAGATATGTAATGTGAATTACCTGAAATTATTCCATTTTTGGGGGGGGGGGAAACCCTGCATATATCAGTATCGGTTGATATCGGTTGATATCGGTTGATATCGGTATCGGAAATTAAGAGTTGGACAATATCGGTATATCGGTATGGGTAAAAAAGCCAATATCGAGCATCCCTACTGTTTACATTTATAGTCATGACTCGACAAGGCCTTGTGATGTTCGAAAATAAATAAAAGCACTACACAAACACTGCAAATTACAGTGAATAAATAAACAAAAAACTCAACTCAATTGCGCGCATATAGCTATAGTGGAATAGACTGTATTAATATTCCATATACTGTCTTGTTCTCTGTGGTTATTATTTATTGTTGCTTTTATTTGATTTCTTTTTTAAATAACATTGACATTGACCAGACACTCAAACCCTGTGCCACCACATGTCCAGGTACTGTCCACCTTGGCCAGGTGTGCATCAAGGCACCCTCCCCAGATGCGTTTTCATATCTCAACAGAAGGCAATACCATCGAACGTTCAAATCATCTTTAACGCCCAGAACCACCTGATCAACGTGGTCTCCCGCTTCCCAGGACGTGCACATGACTCCTACATCTTACAGAACAGCTCTGTGGGTTTGCACCTCGAGCAAGGAGACGCTGGAGACACATGGCTAATTGATTGGTAGGTACTGTACACGTGCGTAACGAATCGTTCCAGCAACAGTAGGCTTCTATTATTCTGATGGCTTGTTTTATTATTAGGAGATCGCGGATATGCACTGGCCACAGTCCTACACCCCTTACCCTAAACCAGGTGTGTATCCTACCCCCTACACCCCTTACCCTAAACCAGGTCTGTATCCTACCCCTACACCCCTTACCCTAAACCAGGTCTGTATCCTACCCCTACACCCCTTACCCTAAACCAGGTGTGTATCCTACCCCTACACCCCTTACCCTAAACCAGGTGTGTATCCTACCCCTACACCCCTTACCCTAAACCAGGTCTGTATCCTACCCCCTACACCCCTTACCCTAAACCAGGTGTGTATCCTACCCCTACACCCCTTACCCTAAACCAGGTCTGTATCCTACCCCCTACACCCCTTACCCTAAACCAGGTCTGTATCCTACCCCCTACACCCCTTACCCTAAACCAGGTCTGTATCCTACCCCCTACACCCCTTACCCTAAACCAGGTGTGTATCCTACCCCCTACACCCCTTAACCTAAACCAGGTGTGTATCCTACCCCTACACCCCTTACCCTAAACCAGGTGTGTATCCTACCCCCTACACCCCTTACCCTAAACCAGGTCTGTATCCTACCCCCTACACCCCTTACCCTAAACCAGGTGTGTATCCTACCCCTACACCCCTTACCCTAAACCAGGTGTGTATCCTACCCCCTACACCCCTTACCCTAAACCAGGTCTGTATCCTACCCCCTACACCCCTTACCCTAAACCAGGTCTGTATCCTACCCCCTACACCCCTTACCCTAAACCAGGTGTGTATCCTACCCCCTACACCCCTTAACCTAAACCAGGTGTGTATCCTATCCCTACACCCCTTACCCTAAACCAGGTGTGTATCCTACCCCCTACACCCCTTACCCTAAACCAGGTCTGTATCCTACCCCCTACACCCCTTACCCTAAACCAGGTGTGTATCCTACCCCCTACACCCCTTACCCTAAACCAGGTGTGTATCCTACCCCTACACCCCTTACCCTAAACCAGGTGTGTATCCTACCCCCTACACCCCTTACCCTAAACCAGGTCTGTATCCTACCCCCTACACCCCTTACCCTAAACCAGGTGTGTATCCTACCCCCTACACCCCTTACCCTAAACCAGGTTAGTATCCTACCCCTACACCCCTTACCCTAAACCAGGTGTGTATCCTACCCCTACACCCCTTACCCTAAACCAGTTGTGTATCCTACCCCCTACACCCCTTACCCTAAACCAGGTCTGTATCCTACCCCCTACACCCCTTACCCTAAACCAGGTGTGTATTCTACCCCTACACCCCTTACCCTAAACCAGGTGTGTATCCTAACCCTACACCCCTTACCCTAAACCAGGTTAGTATGCTACCCCCTACACCCCTTACCCTAAACCAGGTCTGTATCCTACCCCTACACCCCTTACCCTAAACCAGGTCTGTATCCTACCCCTACACCCCTTACCCTAAACCAGGTCTGTATCCTACCCCTACACCCCTTACCCTAAACCAGGTCTGTATCCTACCCCTACACCCCTTACCCTAAACCAGGTCTGTATCCTACCCCCTACACCCCTTACCCTAAACCAGGTGTGTATCCTACCCCTACACCCCTTACCCTAAACCAGGTGTGTATCCTACCCCTACACCCCTTATCCTAAACCAGGTCTGTATCCTACCCCCTACACCCCTTACCCTAAACCAGGTGTGTATCCTACCCCCTACACCCCTTACCCTAAACCAGGTCTGTATCCTACATCCTACACCCCTTACCCTAAACCAGGTCTGTATCCTACCCCCTACACCCCTTACCCTAAACCAGGTCTGTATCCTACCCCCTACACCCCTTACCCTAAACCAGGTGTGTATCCTACCCCCTACACCCCTTACCCTAAACCAGGTGTGTATCCTACCCCCTACACCCCTTAACCTAAACCAGGTGTGTATCCTACCCCTACACCCCTTACCCTAAACCAGGTGTGTATCCTACCCCCTACACCCCTTACCCTAAACCAGGTCTGTATCCTACCCCCTACACCCCTTACCCTAAACCAGGTGTGTATCCTACCCCCTACACCCCTTACCCTAAACCAGGTGTGTATCCTACCCCTACACCCCTTACCCTAAACCAGGTGTGTATCCTACCCCCTACACCCCTTACCCTAAACCAGGTCTGTATCCTACCCCCTACACCCCTTACCCTAAACCAGGTGTGTATCCTACCCCCTACACCCCTTACCCTAAACCAGGTTAGTATCCTACCCCTACACCCCTTACCCTAAACCAGGTGTGTATCCTTAATCCTACACCCCTTACCCTAAACCAGGTTAGTATCCTACCCCTACACCCCTTACCCTAAACCAGGTGTGTATCCTACCCCCTACACCCCTTACCCTAAACCAGGTGTGTATCCTACCCCTACACCCCTTACCCTAAACCAGGTGTGTATCCTACCCCTACACCCCTTACCCTAAACCAGGTCTGTATCCTACCCCCTACACCCCTTACCCTAAACCAGGTGTGTATCCTACCCCTACACCCCTTACCCTAAACCAGTTGTGTATCCTACCCCCTACACCCCTTACCCTAAACCAGGTCTGTATCCTACCCCCTACACCCCTTACCCTAAACCAGGTGTGTATTCTACCCCTACACCCCTTACCCTAAACCAGGTGTGTATCCTAACCCTACACCCCTTACCCTAAACCAGGTTAGTATGCTACCCCCTACACCCCTTACCCTAAACCAGGTCTGTATCCTACCCCTACACCCCTTACCCTAAACCAGGTCTGTATCCTACCCCTACACCCCTTACCCTAAACCAGGTCTGTATCCTACCCCTACACCCCTTACCCTAAACCAGGTCTGTATCCTACCCCTACACCCCTTACCCTAAACCAGGTCTGTATCCTACCCCCTACACCCCTTACCCTAAACCAGGTGTGTATCCTACCCCTACACCCCTTACCCTAAACCAGGTGTGTATCCTACCCCTACACCCCTTATCCTAAACCAGGTCTGTATCCTACCCCCTACACCCCTTACCCTAAACCAGGTGTGTATCCTACCCCCTACACCCCTTACCCTAAACCAGGTGTGTATCCTACCCCTACACCCCTTACCCTAAACCAGGTGTGTATCCTACCCCTACACCCCTTACCCTAAACCAGGTCTGTATCCTACCCCTACTCCCCTTACCCTAAACCAGGTGTGTATCCTACCCCTACACCCCTTACCCTAAACCAGGTTAGTATCCTACCCCTACTCCCCTTACCCTAAACCAGGTGTGTATCCTACCCCTACACCCCTTACCCTAAACCAGGTGTGTATCCTACCCCTACACCCCTTACCCTAAACCAGGTCTGTATCCTACCCCCTACACCCCTTACCCTAAACCAGGTGTGTATCCTACCCCTACACCCCTTACCCTAAACCAGGTTAGTATCCTACCCCTACACCCCTTACCCTAAACCAGGTCTGTATCCTACCCCCTACACCCCTTACCCTAAACCAGGTGTGTATCCTACCCCTTACACTAAACCAGGTCTGTATCCTACCCCTACACCCCTTACCCTAAACCAGGTTAGTATCCTACCCCTACACCCCTTACCCTAAACCAGGTGTGTATCCTACCCCCTACACCCCTTACCCTAAACCAGGTGTGTATCCTACCCCCTACACCCCTTACCCTAAACCAGGTGTGTATCCTACCCCTACACCCCTTACCCTAAACCAGGTGTGTATCCTACCCCTACACCCCTCACCCTAAACCAGGTCTGTATCCTACCCCCTACACCCCTTACCCTAAACCAGGTGTGTATCCTACACCGTACACCCCTTACCCTAAACCAGGTGTGTATCCTACCCCCTACACCCCTTACCCTAAACCAGGTGTGTATCCTACCCCTACACCCCTTACCCTAAACCAGGTGTGTATCCTACCCCTACACCCCTTACCCTAAACCAGGTCTGTATCCTACCCCTACACCCCTTACCCTAAACCAGGTGTGTATCCTACCCCTACACCCCTTACCCTAAACCAGGTCTGTATCCTACCCCCTACACCCCTTACCCTAAACCAGGTGTGTATCCTACCCCTACACCCCTTACCCTAAACCAGGTCTGTATCCTACCCCTACACCCCTTACCCTAAACCAGGTGTGTATCCTACCCCCTACACCCCTTACCCTAAACCAGGTCTGTATCCTACCCCCTACACCCCTTACCCTAAACCAGGTGTGTATCCTAACCCTACACCCCTTACCCTAAACCAGGTGTGTATCCTACCCCTACACCCCTTACCCTAAACCAGGTGTGTATCCTACCCCTACACCCCTTACCCTAAACCAGGTGTGTATCCTACCCCCTACACCCCTTACCCTAAACCAGTTGTGTATCCTACCCCCTACACCCCTTACCCTAAACCAGGTGTGTATCCTACCCCTACACCCCTTACCCTAAACCAGGTGTGTATCCTACCCCTACACCCCTTACCCTAAACCAGTTGTGTATCCTACCCCCTACTCCCCTTACCCTAAACCAGGTGTGTATCCTACCCCCTACTCCCCTTACCCTAAACCAGGTCTGTATCCTACCCCTACACCCCTTACCCTAAACCAGGTGTGTATCCTACCCCTACACCCCTTACCCTAAACCAGGTGTGTATCCTACCCCTACACCCCTTACCCTAAACCAGGTGTGTATCCTACCCCTACACCCCTTACCCTAAACCAGGTTAGTATCCTACCCCTACACCCCTTACCCTAAACCAGGTGTGTATCCTACCCCTACACCCCTTACCCTAAACCAGGTCTGTATCCTACCCCTACACCCCTTACCCTAAACCAGGTCTGTATCCTACCCCTACACCCCTTACCCTAAACCAGGTCTGTATCCTACCCCCTACACCCCTTACCCTAAACCAGGTGTGTATCCTACCCCTACACCCCTTACCCTAAACCAGGTGTGTATCCTACCCCTACACCCCTTACCCTAAACCAGGTTAGTATCCTACCCCTACACCCCTTGCCCTAAACCAGGTCTGTATCCTACCCCTACACCCCTTACCCTAAACCAGGTCTGTATCCTACCCCTACACCCCTTACCCTAAACCAGGTGTGTATCCTACCCCTACACCCCTTACCCTAAACCAGGTCTGTATCCTACCCCTACACCCCTTACCCTAAACCAGGTCTGTATCCTACCCCTACACCCCTTACCCTAAACCAGGTCTGTATCCTACCCCCTACACCCCTTACCCTAAACCAGGTCTGTATCCTACCCTCTACACCCCTTACCCTAAACGAGGTGTGTATCCTACCCCCTACACCCCTTACCCTAAACCAGGTCTGTATCCTACACCCTACACCCCTTACCCTAAACCAGGTGTGTATCCTACCCCTACACCCCTTACCCTAAACCAGGTGTGTATCCTACCCCTACACCCCTTACCCTAAACCAGGTGTGTATCCTACCCCTACACCCCTTACCCTAAACCAGGTCTGTATCCTACCCCTACACCCCTTACCCTAAACCAGGTGTGTATCCTACCCCTACACCCCTTACCCTAAACCAGGTCTGTATGCTACCCTCTACACCCCTTACCCTAAACCAGGTTAGTATCCTACCCCCTACACCCCTTACCCTAAACCAGGTGTGTATCCTACCCCTACACCCCTTACCCTAAACCAGGTGTGTATCCTACCCCTACACCCCTTACCCTAAACCAGGTGTGTATCCTACCCCCTACACCCCTTACCCTAAACCAGGTCTGTATCCTACCCCTACACCCCTTACCCTAAACCAGGTGTGTATCCTACCCCTACACCCCTTACCCTAAACCAGGTGTGTATCCTACCCCTACACCCCTTACCCTAAACCAGGTCTGTATCCTACCCCTACACCCCTTACCCTAAACCAGGTGTGTATCCTACTCCCTACACCCCTTACCCTAAACCAGGTGTGTATCCTAGCCCTACACCCCTTACCCTAAACCAGGTGTGTATCCTACCCTACACCCCTTACCCTAAACCAGGTGTGTATCCTACCCCCTACACCCCTTACCCTAAACCAGGTGTGTATCCTACCCCCTACACCCCTTACCCTAAACCAGGTCTGTATCCTACCCCCTACACCCCTTACCCTAAACCAGGTGTGTATCCTACCCCTACACCCCTTACCCTAAACCAGGTCTGTATCCTACCCCTACACCCTTACCCTAAACCAGGTCTGTATCCTACCCCTACACCCCTTACCCTAAACCAGGTCTGTATCCTACCCCCTACACCCCTTACCCTAAACCAGGTGTGTATCCTACCCCTACACCCCTTACCCTAAACCAGGTCTGTATCCTACCCCCTACACCCCTTACCCTAAACCAGGTGTGTATCCTACCCCCTACACCCCTTACCCTAAACCAGGTGTGTATCCTACCCCTACACCCCTTACCCTAAACCAGGTGTGTATCCTACCCCTACACCCCTTACCCTAAACCAGGTCTGTATCCTACCCCTACTCCCCTTACCCTAAACCAGGTGTGTATCCTACCCCTACACCCCTTACCCTAAACCAGGTTAGTATCCTAGCCCTACTCCCCTTACCCTAAACCAGGTGTGTATCCTACCCCTACACCCCTTACCCTAAACCAGGTGTGTATCCTACCCCTACACCCCTTACCCTAAACCAGGTCTGTATCCTACCCCCTACACCCCTTACCCTAAACCAGGTGTGTATCCTACCCCTACACCCCTTACCCTAAACCAGGTTAGTATCCTACCCCTACACCCCTTACCCTAAACCAGGTCTGTATCCTACCCCCTACACCCCTTACCCTAAACCAGGTGTGTATCCTACCCCTACACCCCTTACACTAAACCAGGTGTGTATCCTACTCCCTACACCCCTTACCCTAAACCAGGTGTGTATCCTACTCCTACACCCCTTACCCTAAACCAGGTCTGTATCCTACCCCCTACACCCCTTACCCTAAACCAGGTGTGTATCCTACCCCCTACACCCCTTACCCTAAACCAGGTGTGTATCCTACCCCCTACACCCCTTACCCTAAACCAGGTCTGTATCCTACCCCTACACCCCTTACCCTAAACCAGGTCTGTATCCTACCCCTACACCCCTTACCCTAAACCAGGTCTGTATCCTACCCCCTACACCCTTACCCTAAACCAGGTGTGTATCCTACCCCTACACCCCTTACCCTAAACCAGGTCTGTATGCTACCCCCTACACCCCTTACCCTAAACCAGGTTAGTATCCTACCCCCTACACCCCTTACCCTAAACCAGGTGTGTATCCTACCCCTACACCCCTTACCCTAAACCAGGTGTGTATCCTACCCCTACACCCCTTACCCTAAACCAGGTGTGTATCCTACCCCCTACACCCCTTACCCTAAACCAGGTCTGTATCCTACCCCTACACCCCTTACCCTAAACCAGGTGTGTATCCTACCCCTACACCCCTTACCCTAAACCAGGTGTGTATCCTACCCCTACACCCCTTACCCTAAACCAGGTCTGTATCCTACCCCTACACCCCTTACCCTAAACCAGGTTAGTATCCTACCCCTACACCCCTTACCCTAAACCAGGTGTGTATCCTACCCCCTACACCCCTTACCCTAAACCAGGTGTGTATCCTACCCCCTACACCCCTTACCCTAAACCAGGTGTGTATCCTACCCCTACACCCCTTACCCTAAACCAGGTGTGTATCCTACCCCTACACCCCTCACCCTAAACCAGGTCTGTATCCTACCCCCTACACCCCTTACCCTAAACCAGGTCTGTATCCTACCCCCTACACCCCTTACCCTAAACCAGGTGTGTATCCTACCCCTACACCCCTTACCCTAAACCAGGTCTGTATCCTACCCCTACACCCCTTACCCTAAACCAGGTTAGTATCCTACCCCTACACCCCTTACCCTAAACCAGGTGTGTATCCTACCCCCTACACCCCTTACCCTAAACCAGGTGTGTATCCTACCCCTACACCCCTTACCCTAAACCAGGTTAGTATCCTACCCCCTACACCCCTTACCCTAAACCAGGTCTGTATCCTACCCCCTACACCCCTTACCCTAAACCAGGTCTGTATCCTACCCCTACACCCCTTACCCTAAACCAGGTGTGTATCCTACCCCTACACCCCTTACCCTAAACCAGGTCTGTATCCTACCCCTACACCCCTTACCCTAAACCAGGTGTGTATCCTACCCCCTACACCCCTTACCCTAAACCAGGTGTGTATCCTACCCCTACACCCCTTACCCTAAACCAGGTCTGTATACTACCCCCTACACCCCTTACCCTAAACCAGGTGTGTATCCTACCCCCTACACCCCTTACCCTAAACCAGGTGTGTATCCTACCCCCTACACCCCTTACCCTAAACCAGGTGTGTATCCTACCCCCTACACCCCTTACCCTAAACCAGGTCTGTATCCTACCCCCTACACCCCTTACCCTAAACCAGGTGTGTATCCTACCCCCTACACCCCTTACCCTGAACCAGGTGTGTATCCTACCCCTACACCCCTTACCCTAAACCAGGTCTGTATCCTACCCCTACACCCCTTACCCTAAACCAGGTGTGTATCCTACCCCCTACACCCCTTACCCTAAACCAGGTTAGTATCCTACCCCTACACCCCTTACCCTAAACCAGGTTAGTATCCTACCCCCTACACCCCTTACCCTAAACCAGGTCTGTATCCTACCCCTACACCCCTTACCCTAAACCAGGTCTGTATCCTACCCCTACTCCCCTTACCCTAAACCAGGTCTGTATCCTACCCCCTACACCCCTTACCCTAAGCCAGGTTAGTATCCTACCCCCTACACCCCTTACCCTAAACCAGGTGTGTATCTTACCCCCTACACCCCTTACCCTAAACCAGGTGTGTATCCTACCCCTACACCCCTTACCCTAAACCAGGTCTGTATCCTACCCCTACACCCCTTACCCTAAACCAGGTGTGTATCCTACCCCTACACCCCTTACCCTAAACCAGGTCTGTATCCTACCCCTACACCCCTTACCCTAAACCAGGTGTGTATCCTACCCCTACACCCCTTACCCTAAACCAGGTGTGTATCCTACCCCCTACACCCCTTACCCTAAACCAGGTGTGTATCCTACACCGTACACCCCTTACCCTAAACCATGTGTGTATCCTACCCCCTACACCCCTTACCCTAAACCAGGTGTGTATCCTACCCCTACACCCCTTACCCTAAACCAGGTGTGTATCCTACCCCTACACCCCTTACCCTAAACCAGGTCTGTATCCTACCCCTACACCCCTTACCCTAAACCAGGTCTGTATCCTACCCCCTACACCCCTTACCCTAAACCAGGTGTGTATCCTACCCCTACACCCCTTACCCTAAACCAGGTCTGTATCCTACCCCTACACCCCTTACCCTAAACCAGGTGTGTATCCTAACCCTACACCCCTTACCCTAAACCAGGTGTGTATCCTACCCCTACACCCCTTACCCTAAACCAGGTGTGTATCCTACCCCTACACCCCTTACCCTAAACCAGGTGTGTATCCTACCCCTACACCCCTTACCCTAAACCAGGTCTGTATCCTACCCCTACACCCCTTACCCTAAACCAGGTGTGTATCCTACCCCCTACACCCCTTACCCTAAACCAGGTGTGTATCCTACCCCTACACCCCTTACCCTAAACCAGGTGTGTATCCTACCCATACACCCCTTACCCTAAACCAGGTGTGTATCCTACCCCTACACCCCTTACCCTAAACCAGGTGTGTATCCTACCCCTACACCCCTTACCCTAAACCAGGTGTGTATCCTACCCCTACACCCCTTACCCTAAACCAGGTGTGTATCCTACCCCTACACCCCTTACCCTAAACCAGTTGTGTATCCTACCCCCTACTCCCCTTACCCTAAACCAGGTGTGTATCCTACCCCCTACTCCCCTTACCCTAAACCAGGTCTGTATCCTACCCCTACACCCCTTACCCTAAACCAGGTGTGTATCCTACCCCTACACCCCTTACCCTAAACCAGGTCTGTATCCTACCCCTACACCCCTTACCCTAAACCAGGTTAGTATCCTACCCCCTACACCCCTTACCCTAAACCAGGTCTGTATCCTACCCCTACACCCCTTACCCTAAACCAGGTTAGTATCCTACCCCCTACACCCCTTACCCTAAACTAGGTCTGTATCCTACCCCTACACCCCTTACCCTAAACCAGGTCTGTATCCTACCCCTACACCCTTGACCCTAAACCAGGTTAGTATCCTACCCCTACACCCCTTACCCTAAACCAGGTGTGTATCCTACCCCTACACCCCTTACCCTAAACCAGGTTAGTATCCTACCCCTACACCCCTTACCCTAAACCAGGTGTGTATCCTACCCCCTACACCCCTTACCCTAAACCAGGTGTGTATCCTACCCCTACACCCCTTACCCTAAACCAGGTCTGTATCCTACCCCTACACCCCTTACCCTAAACCAGGTCTGTATCCTACCCCTACACCCCTTACCCTAAACCAGGTCTGTATCCTACCCCTACACCCCTTACCCTAAACCAGGTCTGTATCCTACCCCCTACACCCCTTACCCTAAACCAGGTGTGTATCCTACCCCTACACCCCTTACCCTAAACCAGGTGTGTATCCTACCCCCTACACCCCTTACCCTAAACCAGGTGTGTATCCTAAAGCCTACACCCCTTACCCTAAACCAGGTCTGTATCCTACCCCCTACACCCCTTACCCTAAACCAGGTCTGTATCCTATCCCCTACACCCCTTACCCTAAACCAGGTCTGTATCCTACCCCCTACACCCCTTACCCTAAACCAGGTCTGTATCCTACCCCTACACCCCTTACCCTAAACCAGGTGTGTATCCTACCCCTACACCCCTTACCCTAAACCAGGTCTGTATCCTACCCCCTACACCCCTTACCCTAAACCAGGTCTGTATCCTACCCTCTACACCCCTTACCCTAAACGAGGTGTGTATCCTACCCCCTACACCCCTTACCCTAAACCAGGTCTGTATCCTACCCCCTACACCCCTTACCCTAAACCAGGTGTGTATCCTACCCCTACACCCCTTACCCTAAACCAGGTGTGTATCCTACCCCTACACCCCTTACCCTAAACCAGGTGTGTATCCTACCCCTACACCCCTTACCCTAAACCAGGTCTGTATCCTACCCCTACACCCCTTACCCTAAACCAGGTGTGTATCCTACCCCTACACCCCTTACCCTAAACCAGGTCTGTATGCTACCCTCTACACCCCTTACCCTAAACCAGGTGTGTATCCTACCACTACACCCCTTACCCTAAACCAGGTGTGTATCCTACCACTACACCCCTTACCCTAAACCAGGTGTGTATCCTACCCCTACACCCCTTACCCTAAACCAGGTGTGTATCCTACCCCCTACACCCCTTACCCTAAACCAGGTCTGTATCCTACCCCTACACCCCTTACCCTAAACCAGGTGTGTATCCTACCCCTACACCCCTTACCCTAAACCAGGTGTGTATCCTACCCCTACACCCCTTACCCTAAACCAGGTCTGTATCCTACCCCTACACCCCTTACCCTAAACCAGGTGTGTATCCTACTCCCTACACCCCTTACCCTAAACCAGGTCTGTATCCTACCCCCTACACCCCTTACCCTAAACCAGGTGTGTATCCTACCCCCTACACCCCTTACCCTAAACCAGGTGTGTATCCTACCCCTACACCCCTTACCCTAAACCAGGTGTGTATCCTACCCTACACCCCTTACCCTAAACCAGGTGTGTATCCTACCCCTACACCCCTTACCCTAAACCAGGTGTGTATCCTACCCTACACCCCTTACCCTAAACCAGGTGTGTATCCTACCCCTACACCCCTTACCCTAAACCAGGTGTGTATCCTACCCCTACACCCCTTACCCTAAACCAGGTGTGTATCCTACCCCCTACACCCCTTACCCTAAACCAGGTCTGTATCCTACCCCCTACACCCCTTACCCTAAACCAGGTGTGTATCCTACCCCTACACCCCTTACCCTAAACCAGGTCTGTATCCTACCCCCTACACCCCTTACCCTAAACCAGGTGTGTATCCTACCCCTACACCCCTTACCCTAAACCAGGTCTGTATCCTACCCCTACACCCCTTACCCTAAACCAGGTCTGTATCCTACCCCTACACCCCTTACCCTAAACCAGGTCTGTATCCTACCCCTACACCCCTTACCCTAAACCAGGTCTGTATCCTACCCCCTACACCCCTTACCCTAAACCAGGTGTGTATCCTACCCCTACACCCCTTATCCTAAACCAGGTCTGTATCCTACCCCCTACACCCCTTACCCTAAACCAGGTGTGTATCCTACCCCCTACACCCCTTACCCTAAACCAGGTGTGTATCCTACCCCTACACCCCTTACCCTAAACCAGGTGTGTATCCTACCCCTACACCCCTTACCCTAAACCAGGTCTGTATCCTACCCCTACTCCCCTTCCCCTAAACCAGGTGTGTATCCTACCCCTACACCCCTTACCCTAAACCAGGTTAGTATCCTACCCCTACTCCCCTTACCCTAAACCAGGTGTGTATCCTACCCCTACACCCCTTACCCTAAACCAGGTGTGTATCCTACCCCTACACCCCTTACCCTAAACCAGGTCTGTATCCTACCCCCTACACCCCTTACCCTAAACCAGGTGTGTATCCTACCCCTACACCCCTTACCCTAAACCAGGTTAGTATCCTACCCCTACACCCCTTACCCTAAACCAGGTCTGTATCCTACCCCCTACACCCCTTACCCTAAACCAGGTGTGTATCCTACCCCTACACCCCTTACACTAAACCAGGTCTGTATCCTACCCCTACACCCCTTACCCTAAACCAGGTTAGTATCCTACCCCTACACCCCTTACCCTAAACCAGGTGTGTATCCTACCCCCTACACCCCTTACCCTAAACCAGGTGTGTATCCTACCCCCTACACCCCTTACCCTAAACCAGGTGTGTATCCTACCCCTACACCCCTTACCCTAAACCAGGTGTGTATCCTACCCCTACACCCCTCACCCTAAACCAGGTCTGTATCCTACCCCCTACACCCCTTACCCTAAACCAGGTGTGTATCCTACACCGTACACCCCTTACCCTAAACCAGGTGTGTATCCTACCCCTCCACCCCTTACCCTAAACCAGGTCTGTATCCTACCCCTACACCCCTTACCCTAAACCAGGTCTGTATCCTACCCCCTACACCCCTTACCCTAAACCAGGTGTGTATCCTACCCCTACACCCCTTACCCTAAACCAGGTCTGTATCCTACCCCTACACCCCTTACCCTAAACCAGGTGTGTATCCTAACCCTACACCCCTTACCCTAAACCAGGTGTGTATCCTACCCCTACACCCCTTACCCTAAACCAGGTGTGTATCCTACCCCTACACCCCTTACCCTAAACCAGGTGTGTATCCTACCCCTACACCCCTTACCCTAAACCAGGTGTGTATCCTACCCCTACACCCCTTACCCTAAACCAGGTGTGTATCCTACCCCTACACCCCTTACCCTAAACCAGGTGTGTATCCTACCCCTACACCCCTTACCCTAAACCAGGTCTGTATCCTACCCCTACACCCCTTACCCTAAACCAGGTGTGTATCCTACCCCCTACACCCCTTACCCTAAACCAGTTGTGTATCCTACCCCTACACCCCTTACCCTAAACCAGGTGTGTATCCTACCCCTACACCCCTTACCCTAAACCAGGTGTGTATCCTACCGCTACACCCCTTACCCTAAACCAGGTGTGTATCCTACCCCTACACCCCTTACCCTAAACCAGTTGTGTATCCTACCCCCTACTCCCCTTACCCTAAACCAGGTGTGTATCCTACCCCCTACTCCCCTTACCCTAAACCAGGTCTGTATCCTACCCCCTACACCCCTTACCCTAAACCAGGTCTGTATCCTACCCCTACACCCCTTACCCTAAACCAGGTGTGTATCCTACCCCTACACCCCTTACCCTAAACCAGGTCTGTATCCTACTCCTACACCCCTTACCCTAAACCAGGTTAGTATCCTACCCCCTACACCCCTTACCCTAAACCAGGTCTGTATCCTATCCCTACACCCCTTACCCTAAACCAGGTCTGTATCCTATCCCTACACCCCTTACCCTAAACCAGGTTAGTATCCTACCCCCTACACCCCTTACCCTAAACCAGGTCTGTATCCTATCCCTACACCCCTTACCCTAAACCAGGTTAGTATCCTACCCCCTACACCCCTTACCCTAAACCAGGTCTGTATCCTACCCCTACACCCCTTACCCTAAACCAGGTGTGTATCCTACCCCCTACACCCCTTACCCTAAACCAGGTGTGTATCCTACCCCTACACCCCTTACCCTAAACCAGGTCTGTATCCTACCCCTACACCCTTGACCCTAAACCAGGTTAGTATCCTACCCCTACACCCCTTACCCTAAACCAGGTGTGTATCCTACCCCTACACCCCTTACCCTAAACCAGGTTAGTATCCTACCCCTACACCCCTTACCCTAAACCAGGTGTGTATCCTACCCCCTACACCCCTTACCCTAAACCAGGTGTGTATCCTACCCCTACACCCCTTACCCTAAACCAGGTCTGTATCCTACCCCTACACCCCTTACCCTAAACCAGGTCTGTATCCTACCCCTACACCCCTTACCCTAAACCAGGTCTGTATCCTACCCCCTACACCCCTTACCCTAAACCAGGTGTGTATCCTACCCCTACACCCCTTACCCTAAACCAGGTGTGTATCCTACCCCTACACCCCTTACCCTAAACCAGGTTAGTATCCTACCCCTACACCCCTTACCCTAAACCAGGTGTGTATCCTACCCCTACACCCCTTACCCTAAACCAGGTCTGTATCCTACCCCTACACCCCTTACCCTAAACCAGGTCTGTATCCTACCCCTACACCCCTTACCCTAAACCAGGTCTGTATCCTACCCCCTACACCCCTTACCCTAAACCAGGTGTGTATCCTACCCCTACACCCCTTACCCTAAACCAGGTGTGTATCCTTCCCCTACACCCCTTACCCTAAACCAGGTTAGTATCCTACCCCTACACCCCTTACCCTAAACCAGGTCTGTATCCTACCCCTACACCCCTTACCCTAAACCAGGTGTGTATCCTACCCCTACACCCCTTACCCTAAACCAGGTGTGTATCCTACCCCCTACACCCCTTACCCTAAACCAGGTGTGTATCCTACCCCCTACACCCCTTACCCTAAACCAGGTCTGTATCCTACCCCCTACACCCCTTACCCTAAACCAGGTCTGTATCCTATCCCCTACACCCCTTACCCTAAACCAGGTCTGTATCCTACCCCCTACACCCCTTACCCTAAACCAGGTCTGTATCCTACCCCTACACCCCTTACCCTAAACCAGGTGTGTATCCTACCCCTACACCCCTTACCCTAAACCAGGTCTGTATCCTACCCCCTACACCCCTTACCCTAAACCAGGTCTGTATCCTACACCCTACACCCCTTACCCTAAACCAGGTGTGTATCCTACCCCTACACCCCTTACCCTAAACGAGGTGTGTATCCTACCCCCTACACCCCTTACCCTAAACCAGGTCTGTATCCTACACCCTACACCCCTTACCCTAAACCAGGTGTGTATCCTACCCCTACACCCCTTACCCTAAACCAGGTTAGTATCCTACCCCCTACACCCCTTACCCTAAACCAGGTGTGTATCCTACCCCCTACACCCCTTACCCTAAACCAGGTGTGTATCCTACCCCTACACCCCTTACCCTAAACCAGGTGTGTATCCTACCCCTACACCCCTTACCCTAAACCAGGTCTGTATCCTACCCCTACACCCCTTACCCTAAACCAGGTGTGTATCCTTTCCCTACACCCCTTACCCTAAACCAGGTCTGTATGCTACCCTCTACACCCCTTACCCTAAACCAGGTTAGTATCCTACCCCCTACACCCCTTACCCTAAACCAGGTGTGTATCCTACCCCTACACCCCTTACCCTAAACCAGGTGTGTATCCTACCCCTACACCCCTTACCCTAAACCAGGTGCGTATCCTACCCCCTACACCCCTTACCCTAAACCAGGTCTGTATCCTACCCCTACACCCCTTACCCTAAACCAGGTGTGTATCCTACCCCTACACCCCTTACCCTAAACCAGGTGTGTATCCTACCCCTACACCCCTTACCCTAAACCAGGTCTGTATCCTACCCCTACACCCCTTACCCTAAACCAGGTGTGTATCCTACTCCCTACACCCCTTACCCTAAACCAGGTGTGTATCCTACCCCTACACCCCTTACCCTAAACCAGGTGTGTATCCTACCCTACACCCCTTACCCTAAACCAGGTGTGTATCCTACCCCCTACACCCCTTACCCTAAACCAGGTGTGTATCCTACTCCCTACACCCCTTACCCTAAACCAGGTCTGTATCCTACCCCCTACACCCCTTACCCTAAACCAGGTGTGTATCCTACCCCCTACACCCCTTACCCTAAACCAGGTGTGTATCCTACCCCTACACCCCTTACCCTAAACCAGGTGTGTATCCTACCCCCTACACCCCTTACCCTAAACCAGGTCTGTATCCTACCCCCTACACCCCTTACCCTAAACCAGGTGTGTATCCTACCCCTACACCCCTTACCCTAAACCAGGTCTGTATCCTACCCCTACACCCCTTACCCTAAACCAGGTCTGTATCCTACCCCTACACCCTTACCCTAAACCAGGTCTGTATCCTACCCCTACACCCCTTACCCTAAACCAGGTCTGTATCCTACCCCCTACACCCCTTACCCTAAACCAGGTGTGTATCCTACCCCTACACCCCTTACCCTAAACCAGGTCTGTATCCTACCCCCTACACCCCTTACCCTAAACCAGGTGTGTATCCTACCCCTACACCCCTTACCCTAAACCAGGTTAGTATCCTAGCCCTACTCCCCTTACCCTAAACCAGGTGTGTATCCTACCCCTACACCCCTTACCCTAAACCAGGTGTGTATCCTACCCCTACACCCCTTACCCTAAACCAGGTCTGTATCCTACCCCCTACACCCCTTACCCTAAACCAGGTGTGTATCCTACCCCTACACCCCTTACCCTAAACCAGGTTAGTATCCTACCCCTACACCCCTTACCCTAAACCAGGTCTGTATCCTACCCCCTACACCCCTTACCCTAAACCAGGTGTGTATCCTACCCCTACACCCCTTACACTAAACCAGGTCTGTATCCTACCCCTACACCCCTTACCCTAAACCAGGTTAGTATCCTACCCCTACACCCCTTACCCTAAACCAGGTGTGTATCCTACCCCCTACACCCCTTACCCTAAACCAGGTGTGTATCCTACCCCCTACACCCCTTACCCTAAACCAGGTGTGTATCCTACCCCTACACCCCTTACCCTAAACCAGGTGTGTATCCTACCCCTACACCCCTCACCCTAAACCAGGTCTGTATCCTACCCCCTACACCCCTTACCCTAAACCAGGTCTGTATCCTACCCCCTACACCCCTTACCCTAAACCAGGTGTGTATCCTACCTCTACACCCTTTACCCTAAACCAGGTCTGTATCCTACCCCTACACCCCTTACCCTAAACCAGGTTAGTATCCTACCCCTACACCCCTTACCCTAAACCAGGTGTGTATCCTACCCCCTACACCCCTTACCCTAAACCAGGTGTGTATCCTACCCCTACACCCCTTACCCTAAACCAGGTTAGTATCCTACCCCCTACACCCCTTACCCTAAACCAGGTCTGTATCCTACCCCCTACACCCCTTACCCTAAACCAGGTCTGTATCCTACCCCTACACCCCTTACCCTAAACCAGGTGTGTATCCTACCCCTACACCCCTTACCCTAAACCAGGTCTGTATCCTACCCCTACACCCCTTACCCTAAACCAGGTGTGTATCCTACTCCCTACACCCCTTACCCTAAACCAGGTGTGTATCCTACTCCTACACCCCTTACCCTAAACCAGGTCTGTATCCTACCCCCTACACCCCTTACCCTAAACCAGGTGTGTATCCTACCCCCTACACCCCTTACCCTAAACCAGGTGTGTATCCTACCCCCTACACCCCTTACCCTAAACCAGGTCTGTATCCTACCCCTACACCCCTTACCCTAAACCAGGTCTGTATCCTACCCCTACACCCCTTACCCTAAACCAGGTCTGTATCCTACCCCCTACACCCTTACCCTAAACCAGGTGTGTATCCTACCGCTACACCCTTTACCCTAAACCAGGTGTGTATCCTACCCCTACACCCCTTACCCTAAACCAGGTCTGTATCCTACCCCCTACACCCCTTACCCTAAACCAGGTCTGTATCCTACCCCCTACACCCCTTACCCTAAACCAGGTCTGTATCCTACCCCCTACACCCCTTACCCTAAACCAGGTCTGTATCCTACCCCCTACACCCCTTACCCTAAACCAGGTCTGTATCCTACCCCTACACCCCTTACCCTAAACCAGGTGTGTATCCTACCCCTACACCCCTTACCCTAAACCAGGTCTGTATCCTACCCCCTACACCCCTTACCCTAAACCAGGTGTGTATCCTACCCCTACACCCCTTACCCTAAACCAGGTTAGTATCCTACCCCCTACACCCCTTACCCTAAACCAGGTGTGTATCCTACCCCCTACACCCCTTACCCTAAACCAGGTCTGTATCCTACCCCTACACCCCTTACCCTAAACCAGGTGTGTATCCTACCCCCTACACCCCTTACCCTAAACTAGGTTAGTATCCTACCCTACACCCCTTACCCTAAACCAGGTGTGTATCCTACCCCTACACCCCTTACCCTAAACCAGGTCTGTATCCTACCCCTACACCCCTTACCCTAAACCAGGTGTGTATCCTACCCCCTACACCCCTTACCCTAAACCAGGTTAGTATCCTACCCTTCACCCCTTAACCTAAACCAGGTTAGTATCCTACCCCCTACACCCATTACCCTAAACCAGGTCTGTATCCTACCCCTACACCCCTTACCCTAAACCAGGTGTGTATCCTACCCCTACACCCCTTACCCTAAACCAGGTGTGTATCCTACCCCTACACCCCTTACCCTAAACCAGGTGTGTATCCTACCCCTACACCCCTTACCCTAAACCAGGTGTGTATCCTACCCCTACACCCCTTACCCTAAACCAGGTGTGTATCCTACCCCTACACCCCTTACCCTAAACCAGGTGTGTATCCTACCACCTACACCCCTTACCCTAAACCAGGTCTGTATCCTACCCCTACACCCCTTACCCTAAACCAGGTGTGTATCCTACCCCTACACCCCTTACCCTAAACCAGGTGTGTATCCTACCCCCTACACCCCTTACCCTAAACCAGGTCTGTATCCTACCCCCTACACCCCTTACCCTAAACCAGGTGTGTATCCTACCCCTACACCCCTTACCCTAAACCAGGTGTGTATCCTACCCCTACACCCCTTACCCTAAACCAGGTGTGTATCCTACCCCCTACACCCCTTACCCTAAACCAGGTGTGTATCCTACCCCCTACACCCCTTACCCTAAACCAGGTGTGTATCCTACCCCTACACCCCTTACCCTAAACCAGGTGTGTATCCATACCTACACCCCTTACCCTAAACCAGGTGTGTATCCTACCCCTACACCCCTTACCCTAAACCAGGTCTGTATCCTACCCCTACACCCCTTACCCTAAACCAGGTCTGTATCCTACCCTACACCCCTTACCCTAAACCAGGTCTGTATCCTACCCCTACACCCCTTACCCTAAACCAGGTGTGTATCCTACCCCCTACACCCCTTACCCTAAACCAGGTCTGTATCCTACACCCTACACCCCTTACCCTAAACCAGGTCTGTATCCTACCCCCTACACCCTTACCCTAAACCAGGTCTGTATCCTACCCCTACACCCCTTACCCTAAACCAGGTGTGTATCCTACCCCTACACCCCTTACCCTAAACCAGGTGTGTATCCTACCCCTACACCCCTTACCCTAAACCAGGTCTGTATCCTACCCCCTACACCCCTTACCCTAAACCAGGTCTGTATCCTACTCCTACACCCCTTACCCTAAACCAGGTCTGTATCCTACTCCTACACCCCTTACCCTAAACCAGGTTAGTATCCTACCCTACACCCCTTACCCTAAACCAGGTCTGTATCCTACCCCCTACACCCCTTACCCTAAACCAGGTGTGTATCCTACCCCTACACCCCTTACCCTAAACCAGGTTAGTATCCTACCCCTACACCCCTTACCCTAA
This sequence comes from Notolepis coatsorum, assembly GCF_963971535.1. Taxonomy (NCBI): domain Eukaryota; kingdom Metazoa; phylum Chordata; class Actinopteri; order Aulopiformes; family Paralepididae; genus Notolepis; species Notolepis coatsorum. Next base: position 575,128 of record NW_028169930.1, read on the forward strand.
ACCAGGTGTGTATCCTACCCCCTACACCCCTTACCCTAAACCAGGTGTGTATCCTACCCCTACACCCCTTACCCTAAACCAGGTTAGTATCCTACCCCTACACCCCTTACCCTAAACCAGGTGTGTATCCTACCCCTACACCCCTTACCCTAAATCAGGTCTGTATCCTACCCCCTACACCCCTTACCCTAAACCAGGTCTGTATCCTACCCCTACACCCCTTACCCTAAACCAGGTGTGTATCCTACCCCTACACCCCTTACCCTAAACCAGGTGTGTATCCTACCCCTACACCCCTTACCCTAAACCAGGTCTGTATCCTACCCCCTACACCCCTTACCCTAAACCAGGTCTGTATCCTACCCCTACACCCCTTACCCTAAACCAGGTGTGTATCCTACCCCCTACACCCCTTACCCTAAACCAGGTCTGTATCCTACCCCCTACACCCCTTACCCTAAACCAGGTGTGTATCCTACCCCTACACCCCTTACCCTAAACCAGGTTAGTATCCTACCCCTACACCCCTTACCCTAAACCAGGTGTGTATCCTACCCCTACACCCCTTACCCTAAACCAGGTGTGTATCCTACCCCTACACCCCTTACCCTAAACCAGGTTAGTATCCTACCCCTACACCCCTTACCCTAAACCAGGTGTGTATCCTACCCCTACACCCCTTACCCTAAACCAGGTCTGTATCCTACCCCCTACACCCCTTACCCTAAACCAGGTCTGTATCCTACCCCCTACACCCCTTACCCTAAACCAGGTCTGTATCCTACCCCTACACCCCTTACCCTAAACCAGGTTAGTATCCTACCCCCTACACCCCTTACCCTAAACCAGGTTAGTATCCTACCCCCTACACCCCTTACCCTAAACCAGGTGTGTATCCTACCCCTACACCCCTTACCCTAAACCAGGTCTGTATCCTACCCCCTACACCCCTTACCCTAAACCAGGTCTGTATCCTACCCCCTACACCCCTTACCCTAAACCAGGTCTGTATCCTACCCCTACACCCCTTACCCTAAACCAGGTGTGTATCCTACCCCTACACCCCTTACCCTAAACCAGGTCTGTATCCTACCCCCTACACCCCTTACCCTAAACCAGGTGTGTATCCTACCCCTACACCCCTTACCCTAAACCAGGTGTGTATCCTACCCCTACACCCCTTACCCTAAACCAGGTGTGTATCCTACCCTCTACACCCCTTACCCTAAACGAGGTGTGTATCCTACCCCCTACACCCCTTACCCTAAACCAGGTCTGTATCCTACACCCTACACCCCTTACCCTAAACCAGGTGTGTATCCTACCCCTACACCCCTTACCCTAAACCAGGTGTGTATCCTACCCCTACACCCCTTACCCTAAACCAGGTGTGTATCCTACCCCTACACCCCTTACCCTAAACCAGGTCTGTATCCTACCCCTACACCCCTTACCCTAAACCAGGTGTGTATCCTACCCCTACACCCCTTACCCTAAACCAGGTCTGTATGCTACCCTCTACACCCCTTACCCTAAACCAGGTTAGTATCCTACTCCCTACACCCCTTACCCTAAACCAGGTCTGTATCCTACCCCTACACCCCTTACCCTAAACCAGGTCTGTATCCTACCCCTACACCCCTTACCCTAAACCAGGTGTGTATCCTACCCCCTACACCCCTTACCCTAAACCAGGCCTACACCCCTTACCCTAAACCAGGTGTGTATCCTACCCCCTACACCCCTTACCCTAAACCAGGTGTGTATCCTACCCCCTACACCCCTTACCCTAAACCAGGTCTGTATCCTACCCCCTACACCCCTTACCCTAAACCAGGTGTGTATCCTACCCCTACACCCCTTACCCTAAACCAGGTGTGTATCCTACCCCTACACCCCTTACCCTAAACCAGGTTAGTATCCTACCCCCTACACCCCTTACCCTAAACCAGTTCTGTATCCTACCCCTACACCCCTTACCCTAAACCAGGTCTGTATCCTACCCCCTACACCCCTTACCCTAAACCAGGTGTGTATCCTACCCCTACACCCCTTACCCTAAACCAGGTCTGTATCCTACCCCCTACACCCCTTACCCTAAACCAGGTCTGTATCCTACCCCTACACCCCTTACCCTAAACCAGGTTAGTATCCTACTCCCTACACCCCTTACCCTAAACCAGGTGTGTATCCTACCCCCTACACCCCTTACCCTAAACCAGGTTAGTATCCTACCCCTACACCCCTTACCCTAAACCAGGTTAGTATCCTACCCCTACACCCCTTACCCTAAACCAGGTCTGTATCCTACCCCCTACACCCCTTACCCTAAACCAGGTGTGTATCCTACCCCCTACACCCCTTACCCTAAACCAGGTCTGTATCCTACCCCTACACCCCTTACCCTAAACCAGGTGTGTATCCTACCCCTACACCCCTTACCCTAAACCAGGTGTGTATCCTACAGCCTACACCCCTTACCCTAAACCAGGTGTGTATCCATACCTACACCCCTTACCCTAAACCAGGTCTGTATCCTACCCCTACACCCCTTACCCTAAACCAGGTGTGTATCCTACCCCCTACACCCCTTACCCTAAACCAGGTCTGTATCCTACCCCCTACACCCCTTACCCTAAACCAGGTCTGTATCCTACCCCTACACCCCTTACCCTAAACCAGGTTAGTATCCTACCCCCTACACCCCTTACCCTAAACCAGGTGTGTATCCTACCCCTACACCCCTTACCCTAAACCAGGTTAGTATCCTACCCCCTACACCCCTTACCCTAAACCAGGTCTGTATCCTACTCCCTACACCCCTCACCCTAAACCAGGTGTGTATCCTACCCCCTACACCCCTTACCCTAAACCAGGTTAGTATCCTACCCCTACACCCCTTACCCTAAACCAGGTTAGTATCCTACCCCTACACCCCTTACCCTAAACCAGGTGTGTATCCTACCCCTACACCCCTTACCCTAAACCAGGTCTGTATCCTACCCCTACACCCCTTACCCTAAACCAGGTGTGTATCCTACCCCTACACCCCTTACCCTAAACCAGGTGTGTATCCTACCCCTACACCCCTTACCCTAAACCAGGTTAGTATCCTACCCCCTACACCCCTTACCCTAAACCAGGTTAGTATCCTACCCCCTACACCCCTTACCCTAAACCAGGTCTGTATCCTACTCCCTACACCCCTTACCCTAATCCAGGTTAGTATCCTACCCCCTACACCCCTTACCCTAAACCAGGTGTGTATCCTACCCCTACACCCCTTACCCTAAACCAGGTGTGTATCCTACCCCTACACCCCTTACCCTAAACCAGGTTAGTATCCTACCCCTACACCCCTTACCCTAAACCAGGTGTGTATCCTACCCCCTACACCCCTTACCCTAAACCAGGTCTGTATCCTACCCCCTACACCCCTTACCCTAAACCAGGTGTGTATCCTACCCCTACACCCCTTACCCTAAACCAGGTGTGTATCCTACCCCTACACCCCTTACCCTAAACCAGGTGTGTATCCTACCCCCTACACCCCTTACCCTAAACCAGGTGTGTATCCTACCCCCTACACCCCTTACCCTAAACCAGGTCTGTATCCTACCCCCTACACCCCTTACCCTAAACCAGGTGTGTATCCTACCCCTACACCCCTTACCCTAAACCAGGTTAGTATCCTACCCCCTACACCCCTTACCCTAAACCAGGTGTGTATCCTACCCCTACACCCCTTACCCTAAACCAGGTGTGTATCCTACCCCCTACACCCCTTACCCTAAACCAGGTTAGTATCCTACCCCCTACACCCCTTACCCTAAACCAGGTCTGTATCCTACCCCTACACCCCTTACCCTAAACCAGGTCTGTATCCTACCCCCTACACCCCTTACCCTAAACCAGGTGTGTATCCTACCCCTACACCCCTTACCCTAAACCAGGTCTGTATCCTACCCCCTACACCCCTTACCCTAAACCAGGTCTGTATCCTACCCCTACACCCCTTACCCTAAACCAGGTTAGTATCCTACTCCCTACACCCCTTACCCTAAACCAGGTGTGTATCCTACCCCCTACACCCCTTACCCTAAACCAGGTTAGTATCCTACCCCTACACCCCTTACCCTAAACCAGGTTAGTATCCTACCCCTACACCCCTTACCCTAAACCAGGTCTGTATCCTACCCCCTACACCCCTTACCCTAAACCAGGTGTGTATCCTACCCCCTACACCCCTTACCCTAAACCAGGTCTGTATCCTACCCCTACACCCCTTACCCTAAACCAGGTGTGTATCCTACCCCTACACCCCTTACCCTAAACCAGGTGTGTATCCTACCCCCTACACCCCTTACCCTAAACCAGGTGTGTATCCATACCTACACCCCTTACCCTAAACCAGGTCTGTATCCTACCCCTACACCCCTTACCCTAAACCAGGTGTGTATCCTACCCCCTACACCCCTT